>NW_026887069.1:600000-831090 GCF_032173495.1 Musca vetustissima | reverse complement strand
ATAGACTTTGAAAAAATATTCTTTTAAAAATCCACGCCTTGTATAGACTTTGAAAAAATATTCTTTTAAAAATCCACGCCTTGTATAGACTTTGAAAAAATATTCTTTTAAAAATCCACGCCTTGTATAGACTTTGAAAAAATATTCTTTTAAAAATCCACGCCTTGTATAGACTTTGAAAAAATATTCTTTTAAAAATCCACGCCTTGTATAGACTTTGAAAAAATATTCTTTTAAAAATCCACGCCTTGTATAGACTTTGAAAAAATATTCTTTTAAAAATCCACGCCTTGTATAGACTTTGAAAAAATATTCTTTTAAAAATCCACGCCTTGTATAGACTTTGAAAAAATATTCTTTTAAAAATCCACGCATTGTATAGACTTTGAAAAAATATTCATTTAAAAATCCACGCCTTGTATAGACTTTGAAAAAATATTCTTTTAAAAATCCACGCCTTGTATAGACTTTGAAAAAATATTCTTTTAAAAATCCACGCCTTGTATTTGAAAAAATATTCTTTTAAAAATCCACGCCTTGTTAGAAAAATCAGCATTAACGTTTCACCCAGAAAAATGGTCATAACGACAGCATCGAATAGAAGAGGTGTGCAACATCGCTTCAGTTAGCTGTCAGTTTGTTACTACCCGAAGAGGTTGGCTATTCAGTGACATGTTGGTAGCTAAGCTAGTCCTACCTTTTCTCGTTCGGTTTATGGTTAAATTGCAATTGGATCTTCATTCGGTTTCTACATATACTCCAAACGAAGAATGAAGAAGATCAGTTAATATCTTGTAACTAATTTGAATTGAAATGCCAATTGTCAGTGAATTGCAATAAATGTTTAATGGTTTAACTTCTGGAACTTACTTCCGTGGACATGGTGTCAATGAGCTTTGGTATATGAAGCACGTGTGTATGGGTTTTCTGTTGATTTTATATTTATTTGAAAAAATATTCTTTAAGAAATCCACGCCTTCTATAAACCTTGAAAAAATATTCTTTAAGAAATCCACGCCTTGTATAGACCTTGAAAAAATATTCTTTAAGAAATCCACGCCCTCTATAGATTTTGAACAAATATTCTTTAAGAAATCCACGCCTTCTATAGGTATTGAAAAATATTCTTTAAGAAATCTAGGTCCTTGAAAAAATCTAATTTTTCTGAATGTATCGCATTATAATTTTGCATAGAATGTTGTAGTCACTCGTATTCAGATATTTTTGCTTGTAATTGCTCTGACATAGTCAAATAACCCAAGTGCAGTAGTAGACGTTGTTGTTGTTATTGCTGCTGTTGTTGTTTCAGCATTAACGTTTCACCCAGAAAAATGGTCATAACGACAGCATCGAATAGAAGAGGTGTGCAACATCGCTTCAGTTAGCTGTCAGTTTGTTACTACCCGAAGAGGTTGGCTATTCAGTGACATGTTGGTAGCTAACCTAGTCCTACCTTTTGTCGTTCGGTTTATGGTTAAATTGCATTTGGATCTTCATTCGGTTTCTACATATCCTCCAAACGAAGAATGAAGAAGATCAGTTAATATCTTGTAACTAATTTGAATTGAAATGCCAATTGTCAGTGAATTGCAATAAATGTTTAATGGTTTAACTTCTGGAACTTCCACTTTCGTGGACATGGTGTCAATGAGCTTCGGTGTATTGAGCACGTGTGTATGGGTTTTCTGTTGTTTTTATAATCGCCTTAATGAACTTGTAAAGGAAATTTACAAAGCCATAATTAAGTGGAACCGTTTGGCAAATAATTGATATTCAAATTTTAGTGGGTTTTATTTATGGATATTCGGATTTTGGAAGAAGTTATGAATAAATGTTGATCATCTGGTAGAATTTTTTATTGTGGGTTTCTTGGAGTAAGGACAACTGACATTCATCGAATGTAGATAACTGTGTCCTCTATCCATGAACCTACAAATTATGGAGTATATATCATATTCAGTTATAGATTTTTCAAATCTTGTCATTATTTTCCAATATTGTCACTAATACTGCAGTGAGTAACAATCGATTTTTTTCTCTTTTTATCATTTTCAAACCCCACAAAACATTCCACTGCCGAACAATTAAAATTCCACATTTTCAACTCAATATTTATCAAAAAGAAAAAAAAACACAAAACAAATTGTACGGAAAAATTACTTGTTCACTTTAGCCAGAAATATAAATAAATCTCAACATTTAACTGGAAAATGATTTTATAATTTATGGTTAATAACGAATAAAAACCAAAAAAAAAAAAAAAAAAAAAAAAAACATTAGCTATTCCAGTTAAACCAACCAATTTCATGTCATCCTCGCCAAAGAAGTCAAAAAAAAAAGAGAAAAGAAAAATTATAACACGCCAAACAGTAGCTATCAAAATATATTTTACAAGACAACAACAACTTGACCGGCCCATCGAGTGGAGAAGAAAATGGGAATTACGACGAATCAAATGCCTTCGGATGGCTAAATGGAATGGGATGGTACATTTGTCCATGGCAGCAGACATACTTACACACCTGAATGCGAATGTTGTTAACATGAAATTGGTAACGATTAAAAAAATAAATTGTTAAAAAAAGAAGAAATTGTCGATTTATAGTTAGGAGATGTGCATGGTGACATTAGTGATACTCTACCAGGTAATAGTAGTTTTATTGGAGTACAAATCGAATGCAGTTTTTATACCCTGCACAACTATGATGTTAGGGTATTATATATTTACTTCTGAAGGACATAGACCAGAAAAGTTGATAGTAGGAGAGTTGTATGTACTCGGATATGGAAGTTATACGTAAATATTTATATGTGTGTATGTGTTACGATATAGTTTAGTATTATTACTATCACTTTGAAGAACGACACCTATAACTTTCGGTGATATTGAGATGATATGTAGGCCATTATTATATGCAGAGCATCACATATTTTACACGGTGGAGGGGATCTGACTAAATATTTAGAACGGGTGTTTTGGTAATGATCTGTCAATATTCCGAGGACCAAATCAATCCGAAATACCAATCGTCATATCTTGACTAGTTGAGTCGATCTAGACATGTGTGACCGTCCGTCCGTCTGTCCATTACAATTTGTAAACACAATACAGGCCACAGTTTGAAACCAATCACCACGAACTTTTGAATATAGGACGGCTTTTGGTCAAATAAGGTCCCTATTGCTGCTGGTAATGATAGTTTATTATTGAGGGGATGAAATGTACCAGAAACTTTATTTTTCTCTGTTTTTCTGGTCGCTATAGAGTTCGCAATAATGACCCCAACATCACGAACTTTTACACAGAAAAAAGGGTCTGACCATGGAATAAGCATGATATTAATATTGTGGGAAAGGTGTGGTATTGTTTGTAAATGCCTTGTTAATCTCGAAGTGAGGCTCCAGCGAAATTCTCATGCAGTTTATGTCGTTGGTCAGCTAAGTACTTCGCTTTGTTACAAGAGACATTTGGGTATGAAAGGTTTTTTGTATAGAAGCAATAGCTTCTGGGGAGAATATCCCAACAAAAAACTAAGGGAACTGATGAGGATCAGTGGCGTGATCCGAAACTATAGTCTTCCCTGCCTTACCCCTCGGCAAACAATGCCATACATTCCCCACTAATAAATAGTTGTTTTTTATAAAAACAACAAACTGGGATTCAGCCTGACTATTTTGCAAAAACAATATTGTATAATGTAATTTGGTAAAACGGAAATCAGGTCTTAAGGACAATAAATAAATGGATTGTAAAATAGCAAATATTTGCATTCTCACTATGGAATCAGTAATTCAGCTAAGTTGTTGTTGTTTAAAACACGGACGTCGAGAGGGCAGCAGGGCGACCGAGTCGAGATGTGTACAATGAGAACTCGAAACGTCAATTAAAGACCAGTCGGTTTAAAACACATATCTGCAATCCTCAAAGTAACGATAATAAGGGATACCATACCACATATTGGAGACCGACTGCCTTTTATTAGCCCACATCATGAGAAAAGGGGTGAAATTTTCTATTATTCATTAAGAGAAATATTTTAGGCCATAAATATCCATAGTAGGCCTCGTGTTCCGTTTGTCACGGTGTGTTCCAGAGAACTATTCCCGTTAAGATGCTGCAGCGAAAGGGGTGTTATAACGGATTTTCATAGGTAAAACCCAGTAGAGTTATAGTATTAGCGGAATAAATGACATTATATGGTAACCCACCACCTTCGTATTAGCCTCAATTGGCGGATCGATTTCATAATAAATGTTTTCAGCACAGTAAAGTTAATTGGTCAGAATTCAGCAACTATTGTTTAGAAAAACTATACGGCCAACCCTTCTGATGTAATAGAACAGCAGTTACAAAATTCCGCATATATATCAGCAAAACATCATCGTGCGTTCTACCGATATTTCCTAGAGTCAGGGTTCTGAGCATAAGCAATCACTGAAAAGCGACATATCGATGATGTAACCGTAAAACGGGCTCCGTTTTTTACCAACATTTTGTGAGGCCCTCTCTTTTCGCGTATAAGGTACTACCACAGCCAATACTTATATGTACGACAAATACCCCACCAAAATTCAGGATCGTTGTAGAAGACAGAAAACAAAATTCGGTGTCTCAGCTACTGAAGCATAGCCATACCTACAATGAATAATGCATGACTTTTTTAGAAGGGACAACTTTTTGAGACATTATTTATTCCCCCATCAGAAATGGGGGTAAGAAATTGACCGTGTCAGAACCACAAACCTATAAAATTTCGGAAGTGTAAATCCTGTAGAATGAAACATGGAGTTCCACAAGTTGGACTGATATCTTTAAAAATTGTCACCAACTTTATCTATATTAATAAACGAGTAAAGTAATTACCTGTAATTGATCAGCGCCCAGACGAAACAGCTGAAGTTACAATCTTGCAATTTAAGTTGAGGTCTCTTTTGGTCTGAAGGTGTCACATAAGGCTGAGTTTTAGGAAATTCGTACTAGAAAAATGAAATGTGCTAAATATGGTAACATTTGTATTTAGCGAACCGTTAGAACTTAAATTTGGAATGAGGGTCATGATGGAGTGTAGAATAGATGTGAATGGATAGAACTAAAAATGTGAAACCTGGAATGCAAAGTAAGGTTTTGAAGTAAAGTCGATATATAGAGGGGGTTTGGAAGCGTGTACTCATATATACGAAAAGTAGTAACAGTACTAAATTTAGTACAATTTGAATTTGGAGAAAGGTAGGGAGGTGGAATCTTGAGATCTGAAATAAATTTCTTACAAATTGAATTTAGCATGAACCGATAGAGCTGAACTTTGGAAAGCTGGGGTATGTATGATTGGAAATGGGTTATAAATGATACTAATTTAGGATAAAGGAGAACCGATAGATCTAGAATTCTGAAATTCGGAACTGAGATTGCAGTTGGAGAGAGATTTGGGTTCTTTTACGTTCCATTGGTATGAAATCGAGCAAAATTATGTTTGAGAGCTATATTTAAATCTGGACCTATTTGAGCAAATTGGTAGAACATTTGGTATGCTGCAGGACAGTGCTCTGACCAAATCTGTATCCCGATTGGAGAAACGTTTATTATTTGGTGCACAATTTATATGAACCAAGGCGAAAATACGTAAGGGTTAGATATGCATCTGAATTTATTTACAAAATCCAACACAATTGGCAGGTTGTGCACAAATTCGTCCCAATCGGAAAATCTTTAGTTATTTGGTGCACCATTTACATAAAATCGGACGTATCTTTATTGAACATAACTTCACAGACATCAATCTGTACAAAATTTTATTGCAATCGGATAAATCTTGGGAGTTTGGTGCACCATTTACATATCTAAATTAGAACAGATATTTTCAAATTTCAATAGGCTTTCATCCTTGGACCAAATAAGTGAGCTGTGCTAAAATTCATCTCATTTGGATTATAAATGCGACCTTTACAAGTTAACATCAACAGACGGACCGACATGCATAACTCGGCTCAGAAAGTGATTTCTCAAAAGAACCGAAATGTATAATTCGTTTCCTTTTGTCTGTTACAAACATATGCACAAATAGGGAATACCCTATACCACAATGTGGTGAAGGATATACAAAATCCAAGCTGAGCTCAGCTAGAATTCGAACCCAGGTTCGCAAATTAACACAAGAAACGTCGCCAGACCCCTAAGCATCCTAAACCATCAAAACACCGTTAAAGCAATTGTAGTTGTGTGGGCAAATATCCATGGTTACCAAAAAATCCTTTGAAAAGGGCTGCTTCTAGAGTTGAAACAAAATGTCGAACATTGATACATTCGAATTTAATTCGTAGAATGAATTTTCTCATTACATCCGATATAAATAAAATGTATGTATGATGCGCGTTAAGCGGCTAATAAATCAAAATTAATTGAGAAGCTGTAGAAGTTCGACTGTTCCTTGTAATTTGGGAGTCAATTGAAAACTCTAAATGCTAAATCGATTTTTTATTTATGCCAGTCTTGCATCAAATGGGCGATATGTGATCTTCACCGATTTTATATTACTTGATGAAGCTAGTCACTTTTTTAAAGGAATATAAAATCTGCCAAGAAATTAGGGACCACGGATATGAAAACAAGATGTGTGAGTCCATGACGTTTGATTAATAGCTGAAATTTAGGGACTATATTTTCATTAAATTTGAATGAATGGTTACAATTTTTTTGTCACTTGGCGTTTAATGGAATCCCCAAGAACCACAAAATCGAGGTAGGCCAAGAAATAACATATATGTTTTTTGTCATAATTTCGCCTATTATTTGTGAAAGGGGTTGGCCTATGGGTTGAATCTTCAAAAGAAATATAACTAAGTGCAAAGTGTAGACCAAATTGGTTATTCTAGTCGTGAGTTGTGTCTTGACCGGCGCATTTGTGGTCATATTAGCCATGGGGACGTGAAAAATCCCTATGAGGATGGAAGTCCTCAATAGGCTAAGTTCTGTTTATTGTTTTAAGATATCTTCAATAATATTAAATGACGAATATTTTTATGAAACATATACTCCTTCAAGATCGAGTCCTTGTGCGTTTTGGGACATAATGTAACAACTCAATTGTAACTCCAAATGAATTTCTAACTCCTTACAAAAAATGCAACTTCCCTGCCCAATTCCAGTAGGGTATCACATAAAATTACTTAAAATCGTTTACTATGACCAGCTGCTGGAAAGAAAGAAAAAGTGGGTAGAGCCCAAAGGTAATTGTAATTAGGCTTCCGGTTAAAATAGCATTCAGCATTCAAACAAAAATATAGCTTAGCAAATGTTGGCGATATTTAGCTAAACTGCATAATGGCCATGCAGAAATGGAAGGAGAATTCACAAAAAAAGAGAAAATATGTGTCTGGCAGCGTTATAATATCATAATAACCATGCTCGCGGAGATGTTCGGCCAACTAGGGCGAATTAAATAATGAAAAAAATAAAACAAAAAAGTGAAAAAGCAACACAAAATGAAGCCTTTTCAAATGTTGCCTGGAAGCAAACCAGAAGACGGCTGATAGGGTAATGGCGTTGCCAATGCATGATGACGATGACGACGACGAGGATGATGATGATGGCGACTGACTTCAAACCCATAACTGACAATTAAATATTTTTGTTTTGTGGCATTAAGTATAGAGTTGAGAAATTGTTGTGTTCAGGTCTCGGGTTCTAAACATTTTAACTTCCAATTCCAATGGGAGGAAGAAGGAGAAGGGGTGCTTGAAGCAAAAAAGTTAATTGTTTGTGGCGATTTTACTCACAATAACGCGTGTAACACTTCACTGATGGGGTTTCTTATTTTTTTAATTATGGAATTGTTTTAAGTTACCAATTTATTTCCTACCACATGGCAATGTATTTCTCTTTTCCCCATTTGCAATACAAAGTCACATTACGTGTTACCACCATCACCACCGCTTGGCCTTAGTGGCCACTAAAACTTAACTTCTTTCACTCTAAATGTGCCTTTTATGACTTTTTTAAGATGTGTGCTAATTTCTTATTGTGATAAGTTTATTACCCCTTGGCGTAATTAATGATACACATTATAGGCGACGACCGACAACAGTAACAGCAACAACACCAGCAGCGAGAATATGCTTTGGTATGGTTACCTGAAATGTGTGGTACCCCTTTAACTGGAGTGGCTCACATTCAGATACTAGCACTAAGGCACTCCAACTTGGACTTTGTGTGAAGTTGGAATTGTGTGGAAAATTCATATCTTGGAAAGAAAAATTACGCACGGCTTATCTAAGATATCACAAATGAACGACCAAAAACAAGCCTAACGTTGAATTCAATTATTTTGCAAAAAAATATGTGAGAGTGTTGTATACTAGTTACGAAATTTGTTGCTAAGTGGTTTACTTTGAGTGGGATCTTTCAAAATCGATCCATGCAAGCATAACTAAATAAAATGTGCATAAAAATATATAGTCTTTGAAAAATATTTAAAAAAAATAAAAAATGTTTTTCAAGGCCTACATGGGCCTTGGATTTTTATACCCTTCACCACACTGTGGCACAGGGTAGTATGTCTTTGTGCATATGTTTGTAACAGGCAAAAGGAATCGAGATATACCCATGGTTCATTTTGAGAATATGCATAGAATCACTTTCTGAGTCGATTTACGCATGTCCGTCCATGTATTTTTGTTAACAAAGTACAGGTCGCATTTATGATCCGATTTGGATGAAATTTGGTACAGGTCACTTAATTGGTCCAAGGACGAACCCTATTGAAATTGGAGAAAATTGGTTCAGATTTAGATATAGCTCCCATATATAGTTTCGTCCGATTTTATGTAAATGATGCACCAATCTCTCAATTATTTGCCGAATTGAGACAACATTTTGCACAGAGTTCTGAATTAGGTCCAGACTGATGTCTCCGAAGTTTTGTTAAAATCGGTTTCGATTTAGATATAGCTCCCATATATAGTTTAGGCCGATTTTCTGGTGCATGATACACCAAACTTCCAATATTTGTCCGATTAGGACAAAATTTTGCACATAGTTCTGCATTAGGTCCAGACTAATGTATGCGAAGTTTTGTTGAAATCGGTTCAGATTTAGATATAGCTCCCATATATAGATTCGTCCGATTTTAGGTTAATGATACACCAAACTAACAATATTTGTCCAAACGAGACAAAATCTTGCACAGAGTACTGAATCATATTCAGATTGATGACTGCGAAGTTTAGTTAAAATCGGTTCAGATTTAGGTATAGCTTCCATATATATAGTCGTCCGATTTTATGTGAATGATGCACCAAACTCCCAATATTTGTTCGATTGCGACAAAATTCTGCAATCGAACAGGTCCAAACTGATGTCTACGAGGTTTTGTTAAAATCGGTGCAGATTTAGATATAGCTTCCATATATATATTCGTCGGATTTTTTATGAATGATACACCAAACTCCCAATATTTGTCCAATTGGGACAAAATTTTGCACAGAGTTCAGAATTAGGTCCAGGCTGATGTCTCTGAAGTTTTGTAAAAATCGGTTCAGATTTAGATATAGTTCCTATATATAGTTTCGTCCGATTTTTTGTGGATGATACACCAAACTCCCAATACTTGTCTGAATGAGAAAAATTTTGCATAGCGAATGCTATTGAGAAAAAAAATGATGCGTGATAAGGTTTCTTGAAATCGGTTCAGATTTTCATATGTCTTATATATATTTTCGTTAGATTTTATGTAAATGTTGTTTACACGAAATTGGGCAAATGGTGTTAAATTATATATAGCTCCCATACATAATTTGACTCGATTTCATACAAATGGTTCCCAAAGAATCCAAGTCTGTCCGTTTGACATGCAATTTTTCATTGATTTCAGAATGGTATGTGTATGGGGGTTTTCAATTGGTTCAAATATTTATCAAAATAGCACATTTAATTTCGCCCGATTCCATCTCAATGTACCCAATGTAGTGAAGGGTCTTGCATGTACCCAATGTGGTGATGGGTGTCATATAGTCGGCCCCGTCCGACTTTTGATCTTTCCTTACTAGTTTAGTCCTTGAAAAAAAAAATCTTTATATAATACACGCATTTTTTAGTCCCTGAAAAAATATTCTTTATAAAATCACCGCATTTTATAGACCTTGAAAAAATTTTATTCATATAATCCACGCCTTTTTTAGTCCTTCTTTATAAAATCCACGCCTTTTTTAATCCTTCTTTATAAAATCTATGCCTTTTTTAATCCTTCTTTATAAAATCCACGCCTTTTTTAATCCTTCTTTATAAAATCTATGCCTTTTTTAATCCTTCTTTATAAAATCCACGCCTTTTTTAATCCTTCTTTATAAAATCTATGCCTTTTTTAATCCTTCTTTATAAAATCCACGCCTTTTTTAATCCTTCTTTATAAAATCTATGCCTTTTTTAATCCTTCTTTATAAAATCTACGCCTTTTTTAATCCTTCTTTATAAAATCTATGCCTTTTTTAATCCTTCTTTATAAAATCCACGCCTTTTTAGTCCTTGAAAAAATATTCTTTACAAAATGCTCGCCTCTAATAACCTACAAAAATATTCTTTAACAATTCCACGCCCCTAATAGTCTACAAAAAATATTCTTTAAAATATCCACGCCACTATTATTAGTCGACGAAAAACTATTTTTTAAAAAATCCATGTCTCTTAATGTTTGGAAAATATGATTTCCATTATTTTCCGAATAATTTCTCAATGCGTTTAACCATTTCAAAATAAACATTTGTGTATTGATCTAATGCTAATCTCATTAATGTTTGTGATAATGGTAAATATTTATTTAAGTTCCAAAAACAACAAAAACTCAATAAAACAAACCACATTAATTTCTAAATCAAACATTTTAAATCTAAACACTTTTATCAAAAAATAATTCCATACACCACACACAAAATAACGTATGTCGTTCACACAGTGACTACTTTATGGTTATTTTATAGACAAGGCCACACCTACCAACCAACCTACCTATCCACCATAAACAAATAAATGCTAAATGCAAATACTTGTATTCATAGCCAAACAAACAGAAACCAACACACACACACACAATAAAAATTTACCTCAAATGACAATGAGCATGCATTCAGCAATGCACTGCAATCTCCGTAGTGCATTTTGTTGTATTGTGCTGTGTGGAATTTTAGCATTTTGTTGAATAAACAAAACATAAATTTCATTTGTGTAAATCGTATGTCCTTCATCAAAGCCCCGTCCGCCTGCCTCTCTCTCCTCCTCATAGAAGGCTTTCTTAGACAAAAGCACAAATCATAGGAATATGTTAACACTCAACTGAGTGAGTGAATAAATGCGTTTTTAAAAGATTTATATATCACAAAGAAAATAAAAACAAAAATGACTACACATAAAAATAAGAACGAAAAAAAAAACAGCATATAATGATGAAATCCTTTATTTCATTTTGTGGCTTTTAAAAAGAAGAAAACAAAAAATGCATAGACTGGAGATTTCTAAAATGTTTTAGGATTTTTAAAATATGTAGGTAGGAGAGTGGTATGTTCAGGTCACAAACATTGGCACTAACGGAGTATTTTTTGACGGATCGAACTTCATATACCCTTCACCAAAATTGTGCATTGCAGATACCAGTCTATTAGAGGCATGAATTTTTACCAATATTTTTTCAAAGTCTAGGCGTGGATTTTTTAAAGAATACTTTTTCAGGTCTATAAAAGACGTGGATTTTTTAAAGAATACTTTTTCAGGTTCTATAAAAGACGTGCATTTTTTAAAGAATACTTTTTCAGGGTCTATAAGAGGCATGGATTCTTTAAAGAATATTTTTTCAGGGTCTATAAGAAGAGGCGTGGATTTTTTAAAGAATATTTTTTCAGGGTCTATAAGAAGAGGCGTGGATTTTTTAAAGAATATTTTTTCAGGGTCTATAAGAAGAGGCGTGGATTTTTTAAAGAATATTTTTTCAGGGTCTATAAGAAGAGGCGTGGATTTTTTAAAGAATATTTTTTCAGGGTCTATAAGAAGAGGCTGTATATTTTTTAAAGAATATTTTTTCAGGGTCTATAAGAAGAGGCGTGGATTTTTTAAAGAATATTTTTTCAGGGTCTATAAGAAGAGGCGTGGATTTTTTAAAGAATATTTTTTCAGGGTCTATAAGAAGAGGCGTGGATTTTTTAAAGAATATTTTTTCAGGGTCTATAAGAAGAGGCGTGGATTTTTTAAAGAATATTTTTTCAGGGTCTATAAGAAGAGGCGTGGATTTTTTAAAGAATATTTTTTCAGGGTCTATAAGAAGAGGCGTGGATTTTTTAAAGAATATTTTTTCAGGGTCTATAAGAAGAGGCGTGGATTTTTTAAAGAATATTTTTTCAGGGTCTATAAGAAGAGGCGTGGATTTTTTAAAGAATATTTTTTCAGGGTCTATAAGAAGAGGCGTGGATTTTTTAAAGAATATTTTTTCAGGGTCTATAAGAATTTTTTAAAGAGGCGTGGATTTTTAAAGAATATTTTGAACAAGGACCATCCATAAGGCGTGGATTTTTTAAAGAGGCGTGGATTTTTTATATTTTTTCAGGGTCTATAAAGGGCGTGGATTTTTTAAAGAATATTTTTCAGGGTCTATAAAGGGCGTGGATTTTTTTAAAGAATATTTTTTCAGGGTCTATAAAGGGCGTGGATTTTCTTAAAGAATATTTTTTCAGGGTCTATAAGAAGAGGCGTGGATTTTTTAAAGAATATTTTTTCAGGGTCTATAAGAAGAGGCGTGGATTTTTTAAAGAATATTTTTTCAGGGTCTATAAGAAGAGGCGTGGATTTTTTAAAGAATATTTTTTCAGGGTCTATAAGATTTTTTTAAAGAATATTTTTTCAGGGTCTATAAGAAGAGGCGTGGATTTTTTAAAGAATATTTTTTCAGGGTCTATAAGAAGAGGCGTGGATTTTTTAAAGAATATTTTTTCAGGGTCTATAAAAGAGGCGTCATCCTATGATTGGAATATACGTCGGGGTGTGTATGTGTGTGAAAGTTGAAAATGGACGGATTGGATGAATGCACAAATGAATAACTGAGTAAATAAATGAGTACCTCCTGCATGTTAAAGCCGAAGCAGAGTGGGGGAAAGTGCATGTGTTTGCATTTGTTTTATTGTGACAAGAAAATTTCATTATGTTCCTTCCATATGTAATGTCATATAGTTGGCGGGAGGAGCGAGAGGGGATGACGGACTTTAAACATAAAGCTTTTAGTTTAGATTTTGTATAAAATGAAAACAGAGACGTTACGAAATTGAAGGAGGTTTTAACGTGGATCCGAAGAGCCAAGAGATCATATAGATATTTTTAATGACCAACAGAGCCAGAAACTCGGATTTTTTGAATCCTGAAGCATGGATTTTTTCAAGAGCCACAAGCGTGAATTTTTAAATAAATATTTTTACCAACACAGCCACAAACGTGGTTCTTTTAAACAAATATTTGCAAGGACCAACAGAATCACAAGTGTGGATTTTTTATCGTTATTTTCAAGGACCTTCGGACCAATAAGCGTGGATTTTTAAAAAGACTTTCTCAAGGACCTACGGACCAATAAGCGTGGATTTTAAAAAGACTTTCTCAAGGACCTACGGACCAATAAGCGTGGATTTTTAAAAAGACTTTCTCAAGGACCTACGGACCAATAAGCGTGGATTTTTAAAAAGACTTTCTCAAGGACCTACGGACCAATAAGCGTGGATATTTAAAAAAGACTTTCTCAAGGACCTACGGACCAATAAGCGTGGATATTTAAAAAAGACTTTCTCAAGGACCTACGGACCAATAAGCGTGGATTTTTAAAAAGATTTTTGTTTCAATGACCAGCAAGCTTGAATTTTTTAATAGAACAACGGTGTCATCTTTTATTAAATCTTCTATATTTCCAATGACACGCTACTGCTTGTTTCCTCAAACCTGGCTATATGTCCCCTACACCAACATAGCAACTTTTCCTCTTCTCGTCACATCAACATTGTCGTAATATATGTATATGTATATATAAATATTGTATGTGTAACATATTGTAAACATGTAAATGCTCTTCTTCATCTTCTATTTTATGTTCGTTGTCGAGTAGTCGTAGTAGAATTTTTTTGTGTTCCTTTCTACATTTAACATGTCTTCTTCATATCACTATCGAATATCCTAACCCTACGTACATTCCCTAGAACCGACAGCCACAAGTCCTACCGTGTAATTTAGATATAATACACTGAGATAATTATTGGAATTTATAAAAATGTACATACCTCTAAAGTATTGATACAGGAAAAATCAGGATACGGAACTGTAAAATAAAAAAGGAAAACATCGTTTTATTTTAAAAGTAAATTAAATTTTTATTTATTTGAGTTTTGCCTGTAAGTGCGATAATCATTTGAATGATTTGTAAGTCAATTTTTCACTTTCGAGTCGAGCTTAATGGTCTTCAATGAAATGCCAGGATTAGAACCTACACACCCACAATTTTGCAAACCTTATCATGTCTTTCGAGCCGAGCTTAATGATCGAAGTTTTTCAATGGAAAGGAAAGCCAAGAAAACCTAAGCACCCATCTCTTATTATCATGCATGGCTTTACAAAGGTCGTATGTTGATAACTTTTATTTATATCGCAGTTGACGCGAAATTGCATCTGCGAATAATTTTCAAATTAGTCAAGGTTCGATATTTGTCTTCATCTTACGAACAATCCTTTTAAAAGCAGATTTTTGTTGTAGCAATGTATAATTAATCCACACACCTATAATTGCTTAAATGGTATGTGTTTTTTCGCGAAAATTTTCGGAAATATGTTGATGGCTCAGAACGCTAAATGGCCAGGCAACATTTATGTTGCTATGGAGACCTAGAATCGAACTCTAGTCGTGTTCAGCTGAAATAATTTTTGTTTATTTGAATTTTGTCTGTAAGGGCGATGATTATTTGATTGAGTTTTAAGTCAGTTTTGTCTGTTTTTAGTCGAGCCTAATATTCCAAGTTTTGCAAGCAATCTTCCCGTTTGATGCTGACACAATAAATCGGTTATATCTTTAAGTGTTGTTAAGGTTTTCCACAACTAAAGGGACATTCTTGAATTAGTGTAGGGTATAATTAAATAAAAAAGTCAATTTTTTGAAACTGCGAAGAGTGGTCGCTTTAACGGTCCACATTTTTGTTAATTTTCATACCAGAAACGAAAATGCACAACTTTTTACACATCATGATGTGTATAGCTTTCAATTTTCCAGTGATTTTAAGCGATATCCTACTGCGATCCCTGTTACATATACGACCTCTGCATAGTTCCTGCTGACATGTACGGATATCCCCTTTCAATATTCCCTATATGGAGTTCACCTTAACTTTAAAAGAATTACATTAGTATCCTCCTAACCAGTATGGACCTTCGGCTTACCTACACCGACTTATATTACTATATTATGGAAGGATGCTCCACCTTATCCAAACGGAACTTTATAAAATTATCCGGGTTCCTCTCCACCTAAACAGACATCCATTGAGCTCATTAATACTCATATGTACCTCTGAAGGTGTTATTTTCCGTACGCACATCTCAATTGAGCTTGACAGGCTTCTAACATCCTCCTTACCTATATAGACATTTCATTAATTATGCAATCCTCTGTTGAGGACATCTATAGACCTATAGGTAATTTAATATACCCCCTCCTTACGTATGCATACCTCAATAGACATCCTCTTTTTCATAAAAATCTTTATAGAGACCCCCTTTGCTATCAAGACCTCTACTGAGTTCATCCTTTCCAATATAGATCTCTATGGAGCTACTCCTTTTCCAGAAAGACCGCTACTGGGTTCCTCCAAACAGATGTCTATTAATTTTTTCCTCAACCATGCATGCCTCATTTGAACTTCTCTTTACCTACAAACACGACTAAAAAGCCCCTCTTTACCCATGCATGCTTATTTTGCCCCTCTTTTAAATGTATGAATGCATCTATAGGGTTACCAAATACCTTACTTTTAGAAACTGAATAGAGGTTCTCTTCCATAAAATCCGATTCATTCAATAAGGGTAAATAATATTTCAATCATCTTCAAACATACTCGTAAAGGTTGATATATTTTAGCACCAACTTCAACAAGCAGCAATGTTTTTTTATACAAAAATAATTTAGTGGGTCGGTGGGCCCATATGACCTTCTAAATATTCACCGATTGTCATCATGACATGCATACTTATTCGTTGGGCTGGTCACCTTCACCGTTTGGGTAAAAAGTGTAGCCTTCTTTTGGAGATATTTTTTATTCGGAACGGAATAGAGTAAACAACAACGTTGAACATTGCTCAAGAGCACTTGAATACCTTAAAAGATTTTAAAAAGGTTATAACTGGTAAATGTGTTCTAATGACAGAGCCCTTTTATTCAAGTGGAAATGACGAGAAGAACCAAGACCGAAGTTTGTCAAAGTTGAAGGTTTTGCTTACTGTGCTTTTGACTGCAATGTCATGGTGCATCATATTTTTGTCACAAGGTAGGTATTTTTTGTCAACCAACGTATTCACCAAACTTGACATGTTAAGTTCTTCCTATTCCCAAAATAGAACTTTTTTTTCTATTCCCAAAATGTAGCTAAACTAATTAACAGATTATTTTAAACTTCACGGTTATTTTTTTAAGAAGAAGAAGTTAAGAAGTCTGTAATTCTCTATTGGGTTACTCCGTACCCATAAAGAACTATATTTGTTTCCTCCATAGACATATAGCCCTCTGTGGAGGTCCCTTTTCACTTATTCACAGATGTCTATAGTGCTTCTCCTTAGCTATATAGAAATATATATAGCTTTGGCTTAGATACATCAGTTGATCCCCTCCTTATCTATACGAACCTTTAAAACCCCCATGCTTACCTACAATCACTTTTATTAAGTTCCTCCTTGCCTATACTGACCTGTAAAAACCCCATTTTGGGTTAGGCTCCTACAAACTTCTACTGAACAACTGCACAGTTTTAAAGACCTCTACACAGTTCATTCGTACCTATACCGAAATCTATAGGTCTGTGCCTTATTCATGTATATCCTATTTAAACGTGTCTCTATTCTGCTCCTATTTACTAATACAGTCTTCTTTGTCTTCTCCGTTACCGATACAGACCTCAGATGAAATCCCTCAATTGAAATTATCTTTATCTATAAAGCTCTACGCTACTCATACACACCTCCATAGAGCTTTTCTTATCAACGTCGTCCTCCATGGAGCTATTTCTCACCTATACCGACCTGTAAAAAAATTAGCCTTACCTATACAGTTCTCTATTCAGCTCTACATTATCACCGACTATCCTATGTAAACTACCTCTTTACCTATATAAACCTATGAATTCCTTCCTCATTACTCTAAAATGTTAAGTAACTACAGATAGTCAGGATTACAAATTATGGAAGGACCTTGAACATACCAAAACGACGCTTGGTCTTCGTATTAGGGCTATGTAGAATCAGTTATTCCTTTTAAAACATTTCATTAAAGAAGTTTTTTACCCACTAATGTTCCAAATAACAGTCACTTCGTAATTCCAAAATATGGTAAATTCGATCGGAAAATGCGCCAGGACCATCAAAATATCCATAAAGAGACTGAATCTTTGTGTTTAATTTCATATAAAGATTATATCCAAAGATCGACAGATATTAAAACTTTTTTGTTTTCACCCAATGAGAAATCAAAATATCAAATTTGAAAAAATTAGGAGATACTCGAAATGACGAATTTGGCCCTCTTATGTAGGGTGTATACCATATATAAGAAGGCCCGATTTTTAATTTTTAATTACGTGCAGCAAATCTTACAAATATTAAATAATGAAGGAGTAGAGATAGAGATAGAATAAGGGCCTAACCAAAACGTAGACCGATTTCGATCATTTTTGGTAGAAACTTTTTACATCGAGTGAGAACTTAACATATATATTTTGAGCCAATTCCACTAATAACGTGGCCATAATATCGAATACAGGGGATAACCGAAAAATTTGGCCGCCCGATATATACATGAGGATCCTGATTAGGTTCTATATTTAATGATTTACAGAACTAAATGTCAAATAGGCCAGAGGTAGGTATGGTGATTGAAGATTCAAATATTAAGTATACGACTTCATTCTGCAGATATAATGCAAATAACCTTGTCTAAAAATTAATATTTTGCCTGAAATTTTAAAATTTCTCTCAGTGTATTTTTTAAAATATAACTAAATTCAAAATAGTGGATGTGGATGTAGTGACATAGATATGGTGTTTGAGCCAAAAATACGGTAGTATGACTGATATTAAACATTTGCAACTGAACTCATCTCGGCTTTTACATAATGCAGCAAAAATTCAACATGTACACACTCACACACACAGACACATGAACACAACTTCCGACAAGTCAAGTAAAAAGGGATCAGAAAAGGACAAAGTGTGGGTGTTTGCTGTGAATGTGTGGTGCGAAGTGAAGTGCAGAGAAGAGAAGAGAGAAAAGACGAAAAATTCAGTGAAGCAATTTTGTATGAAATTTATTTCAAACATGAAGATTTATCGCGATTTTAGACAGCACTGGCGACACCTGCCAACGCCTACAAAATGTAATTTATGACTTTTTACTGTTAACATTTTGGTGGCACACAAAATATAATACACAGGCCCAGCAGCCGCCACACAGTGGCAGCAGCATGAACAGCATCAGTATCAACCTAAAAATGCAGGCGACAACATACACGAGATGTGATATTCAACAATGGTCAGAGTCGACACTCGTGGCTGAGTTTTTTTCTGTTTTTGGTTAAGTTAAATATTTTAATTTCAGTTGATTTTTTATGCAAAGCTTACTCCCTTCCATGATGTTTGAAGAGGGGAGATCGCTTGTCATCACTCCCACCATTATGTGAATGTATTTTTTATTATTTTATTTCATTTCGTTTTTTGCCTAACTTTTACACTGCCCTATTAGCAGAAAATTGTCCAATGCGACCTTGTTGGGTTTGAAATGTAAGCAGAGATAATTTTTTCAGTTTTTCCCTACTGCTGTTTTATTTGATAACTGTCATTCTTACAAAAGTTATTAAAAAATCGTTATGCCTACAATGGGAATGGGGAAATTTGAAATTAAATATTTAAATTTGAATTAAAGTATGACTGAACTACGGAATAGGACGGTGTATGGATTTCTGGAGAAGGCATGCTTTGAGAATGTTAGAAGTTTTGTATGAGACTAAATCATTATTGCCTAACAATTATCAGGAAAATAAAAACACAAGGACAAGTATTTTCTTATCAATAGAAGGTTCGAAGGTTTTTGTTCGAATAGACAGTTGATTGATTACATGTCCTAAGGAAGGATTCGTGGGCAGTAAAAGCAACTGTTCATGATACCATGATATGTTTGCTATTGAATTTGCTATATATTCGATCCTTGCTGATATGACACAGACTGCACCTGAAGTTCTGGCGAATATGTCACAGATATGGGTTCGCTATGCCAGCAGAAATTGTTTAATTAGCCAAATTTTATGTAGTTTTCTCCACCGTCTGTCTCTACATATGGGTATTCAAACGATTTCAGCACTTTGGTCATCAACTTTAACTCCTGATGGTGAAATATTTAATGTTTTTATCCAAGGAATACATCGAAGACTTAACACACATTAAGGTAATTAGAAGCCAATGCCCAACATAATTTCAAAGGCTGGCAGATCTCTTGCTTAACTCCTGCAAATCTATTTTGATATTTTGACCCTATGGTTTGATCATATTCATCGAAGATGGGTGGATGGATAATTGATTTAGCGCTAAAACTGTGATGCACATTCTTTGGATCTGAACACTAGAACAAAGCCACTTGAAGGACAGGATCATAGGATACAGGTATATATGAACAATGTTTTTATCGACTGGACTGTCGGCAAGTTGCTAGTCGCATTGATATTTCGGTATCATTAAAGAAATGTTACTTGCAGGAATGAAGAGTTTATTTTTTGCCCTCCAACATACGCTACACCCTCATTCCGAAATGCTAACCGGAGACCCCAAAAAGTATATATATATATATTCTTGATCAGAATAAAATTCTATGTCGATGTACGCATGTCCGTCTGTCTGTTGAAATCACGATAGAGATAGCCATATAAAATATATAGCTTTAAAATGTTGCTCATACATTGCTAGAACTACTAGGATGTTTGGATTGCAAATGGGATACATCGGTCCACGTTTTGGACCATATAATCATATACCAGTATCCCAAATATTCGGTATTTTGACGATCGGTCCACGTTTTGGACCATATAATCATAAAGCGGTACCCCAAATATTCGGTGTTTTGACGATTTGGACACTTTTTTAGCTAAATTGTCGGTAATTTGGTATTTTGAGTTTTGATTGTATATCACATCTCCGTGCTAAAAATTGTTAATATTGACTAAAGTTCCAGGATAGCACTCATATAAAGGTACCTCCAATATTCGGTGTTTTTGGATTTTTGACACGATGGTAACTGGTATTTTAGGTTATCATTATATAGACCATCTCCTTACCAAAAATTTTAATATTTACCAAGTATAACGGAAACCAACCAAATTAAATTATCTGCAATTTGGTATTTGGGTTCTGATTGTGTATCTCCGTACTAAAAATTATAAATATTGACTCCTGAACCCCCTAATATGCGGAATTTTGGACACATTTTTCAATCAAATTGGCTGTAATTTGGTATTTTATATTGTCATTGGGTGTCAAATCTCACTACCAAAAATTATCAATATATTACCGTATTAATATAGCCTTGTAGAACGGTAGTCGAACTATTCGATATTTTAAAAATGTTAAATATATTTTACTTGCGTTTTTTCGGTATGCTCAAGGTTCTATCAAAACGTGAGTTTTCTCCTGGGAGCCCCCATTAAGCTTAGATATAATGAATGTCAACCTCATGATGAAGGGTATACATAGTTCGGTCCGACCAAACTTAACTTCGTTTTTACTTGTTTATATTAAGGCCTGGCTCATTTAGGATTGATACCCACGTGCAAAACAATTTTTTTTTTTTCGGCTGGGATGTGGGTAAGTCATTACTCAAATTGATGAGTAATGACTACGTTATTAGTGTAGCCTCATAGAACGGTAGCCAAACTATTCGATATTTTAAAAATATTAAATATAGTGTACTCCCGTTTTTCGGTATGCTCAAGGTTCTATCACAACATGAGTTTTCTCCTGGGAGCCCCCATTAAGCTTAGATATAATGAATGTCAACCTCATGATGAAGGGTATACAAAGTTCGGACCGACTGAACTTAACTTCGTTTTTACTTGTTTATATTAAGGCCTGGCTCCTTAAGGATTGAAACCCATCTGCATAACAATTTTTTGTGGGTAAGGATGTGGGTAAGTCTTTACTCAAATTAATGAGCAAAAATGTAAACTGTTCCAGGAAATTTCGGTCTCAATATAAGATTTCTGCCTCATTATACTTATTAGTTTAATTCTTTGTCCTTCAGCAATATTCCTGGTGCTTCATGATAGGATGATCAACTTCGATGGAGATTTTGAAAATTAAATTTCCAAAGTAAAATGAAGAAACCAAATCATTCTGGTTAATACTAATCAATTTTTTTGACAGTTAATGCCATCCTTTTTGGGTTATCGATTTCCGACGGTATTCTTGTACTGTCTGAACGGCAAACTTTGCGTGAATGTCATTGAAGAATGCCTTAGATGGTGATCTTTCTGACTTAACGGCATAGAGAAGTCTGTCCAAAAGACTGTACATGGGTATACCATCCCCACAAGTAGTCCTCAAGTCCACTTTCGTAATATTTTATAAGAGGTATGATTGCAACATGTCGAAATGTTAGCCCGAGACTCATCGGTCTATTGACATTCTCCACGCGATGATGTTTTCATTTGATAGTACGGCTTTTTTGTGGATGAAATATATATCTGCGCAAATTCTTCAATATAGGTCCTAGTTATGAGATAGCATCAGCATTTTCAATGCCTTAGCAGAACAGGAAGATATTAATGCAGAAAATGTGCAATATGGGTTTAGTATCTGAAATTGCCTCAGCTTTTACAAAGTATCGAATTCCGACGGTATTGTTGCACTGTTTCGGTGACAATATTTGTGTGAATATCATTTAAAAATTCCTTAGGATTATGGTTATAACTTCAACCACTCTCCCTAGTTTATGGAGATCCATTCTGACTTTACTGAACAGGAAAGTCTGTCCATTAGACTATACTCGGGTATACCATCCTCGTATTAAATCGCAAAAAAGAATCAAGTGTATAATGTCAGTCGAAGTTCTAATAGACTCGTAGATTTGGGTGGTCCGAGTACTTCATACCTTAATGAAAGTTGCCCGGAAGAAATTTGACATAACCCCTCTATCATTGTTCTCCTTCATTGTATTAATTTTCTTAGTGGAGTTTCGACCCGGTCGAAGTTAATGTTGTTGTACACCTCTCCGTAAACAGTGAAGACCAATCGACATACCCTGATGGATTAAGACTGTATACGATGATATAAGTATGATATTTTGAGGGTTTAAGAAAGCTTACCCAACCGAATCGACTTTTGGGTACTTATTGGGTGGGAAAATATCAATATCGGCCAACTTTCAACAAAACGGGCTTTAATTTAAAATATTGATTTCTTATGGGTGCCAAATCTTCCTAGTACAAAAAAATCGGTTTTTTATTTTGTATTTTCGCTCCGAAGAGGCTATAATTGTAACACAATTTTCGGTATTTAAAACCATAGCAGAACTTCCCATCACAACATTCAAATTGGGAAATTGGGCGGTAGCATTATATGCATATGTCACTTCCCTCATCAACTTCCTGAGGTTAGCAGTGTATTTAAGGGGAAATATTGAAAACATCTCCAAACTGCTGAGCTCAGAGGATAATTGAACCTATTTTAAACAGTTTTTCTTTGAATGTCTTATTCCCTTACGGTAATCAAATAACCCATCTTATTATTCTATGGCTGACTGAAACGGGGCGAGGTTACAGCATACATCGTCGGATAATTATATCCCATGTATTTTCAACTATTTCGAGATAAATTTGGAGAAGTGAAACAATATGACACGCTCCAATCAATGTCATACGAGTAGTCTTAATATTCTGACTAGTGTTTTCATTGTTTCTAGCAAGAATCTAGCATTAAGAATAGAATGATTGATTAAGCACATGTCGCATAGGGCACTTCCTGTTCTATGAACACGAGTACTCGTATATGACTCACATCGAAAAGTATGCTGGAGCACCTTAAAATAATTTTAAAATAAAATTAGTCTGCATGCTAAGACCACAAGATTCTGGTATTTGTTTTTTTCACTTATTTGTAACACAAACTAATTTAACACGCCACACACTAGCGCACCGATAAATGTCATTACAAATCACAATGGAATTCTCCAACACGTGAGTAGATCTACACCCCGAAAAATGACTACTTGCGACATTCATTGCCAAGGAAACAGGCAAATAAATGCTACTAATAATAGTGGCAGATCTTAACGTTAACGATATGAATTACCAGTGTTTCGAATGGCAAGACAAGGCGCATGGATATGGGAATACCATCAGAGTCACAGCTGAGAGATGGATGGATGAATTGAAATGAATGTATGTTTGTATGTTCGGACTGGTGGTGTACTGGTGGCTGTGTTGTTGCATGTTAATAGACTGATCGATCATAAAAAATTGATCTCATTGCGACACAGGGAAAAAATGGAAGACAAAAAAAATATCTAGTCAGTTGGTGCACTACGACCGATCACATGGCGAAAGTACAGTGTTCGGATTATTTCGAATATTTTTTCAGGTCTACAAAATGCGGGGATTTTTCGAAGAATATTTTTTCATTTCTTTAAAAGGCGTGGATTTTTCAAAGAATATTTTTTCAAGGTCTTGAAAAGGCGTGGATTTTCAAAGAATATTTTTTCAAGGTCTTGAAAAGGCGTGGATTTTCAAAGAATATTTCTTCAAGGGTCATAACAGGCGTGGATTTTTCAAAGAATATTTCTTCAAGGGCCATAACAGGCGTGGATTTTCAATGAATATTTCTTCAAGGGTCATAACAGGCGTGGATTTTTCAAAGAATATTTCTTCAAGGGTCATAACAGGTGTGGATTTTTCAAAGAATATTTTTTTCAAGGTCTTGAAAAGGCGTGGATTTTCAAAGAATATTTCTTCAAGGGTCATAACAGGCGTGGATTTTTCAAAGAATATTTCTTCAAGGGCCTGTCCAAGGCGTGGATTTTTTAAAGAATATTTTTTAAGGACCACTACAAGGCGTGAAAATTTTAAAGAATATTTCTTCAAGGGCCATAACAGGCGTGGATTTTTTAAAGAATATTTCTTCAAGGGCCATAACAGGCGTGGATTTTTTAAAGAATATTTCCTCAGGGGCCATAACAGGCGTGGATTTTTCAAAGAATATTTCTTCAAGGGCCATAACAGGCGTGGATTTTTCAAAGAATATTTCTTCAAGGGCCATAAAAGGCGTGGATTTTTTAAAGAATATTTCTTCAAGGGCCATAACAGGCGTGGATTTTTCAAAGAATATTTCCTCAAGGGCCATAACAGGCGTGGATTTTTCAAAGAATATTTCTTCAAGGGCCATAACAGGCGTGGATTTTTCAAAGAATATTTCTTCAAGGTCTTTAAAAGGCGTGGATTTTTCAAAGAATATTTTTTCAAGGTCTTTAAAAGGCGTGGATTTTTCAAAGAATATTTTTTCAAGGACCATCTGAGGCGTGGATTTTTCAAAGAATATTTCTTCAAGGACCACCTGAGGCGTGGATTTTTCAAAGAATATTTCTTCAAGGTCTTGAAAAGGCTTGGATTTTTCAAAGAATATTTTTTCAAGGTCTTTAAAAGGCGTAGATTTTTCAAAGAATATTTTTTCAAGGTCTTTAAAAGGCGTAGATTTTTCAAAGAATATGTTTTCAAGGCCTAGAAGAGTTCTTTACAACATATAACCCATCGGAACACTGTGCCCATCTATGACATCTTGGTCGATCATATAAATTTTGAAGAAAACAAAACGCAAAAAAAATCCATTCAAGATGTTGCACTAATATGGAACGCCAGGTTCCAGACATAATAGCTACAGCTTTCCTGCTATTATTACCCTTTGTCAAGTCAGGCTAAATGACTATTATGTTGTTTGGCAGTTTGTAAACTCTATGGGAGCAGGATCTGGAGAAGGAGGAGTCGACGATTTTTTTTTTTCATTTCATTTCGGATAGCCTTCATGGGCGATCGCTTCATGTTGTTGTTGCTGTACGCGGCATGATTGAACGTTTGTGTCATTTGAAACTTTTACAACAATTCTATGATGTTAAAAACATAAATATAACTTCAGGCTACAGATGTCGTTGTTCTGTGTTTGCGTATTGTTTTTCTGGCTGTTTGTGCCATGGTTTTATGTTTTGCTTTTCATTCAGTCAGTCCATCCGTCGGCTGGTCCCACTACTGGTACGCGGTTGTCTACTACGATGTTGTCCTCTATGTTTTTGGCCACAATTGGAGCACTTCTGTTTTTCTGTTCGGGTTTTTTTCGGTATAAAGTTTTATGAGTGCTCCGGTGGTATTTGGATGGTGCATGTGGTGGCGTGGCAGTTGTGGCCACAGTTCGAAATTAGATGATTTATGATCGCCATTAAAACGTAAATTGACTACATGTGCGTATGGTTGGTCGTTCTGCAGTTTCAACTACGCGCATGCGTACCTTTGTTGTTGCTGTTTTTGTATTTCTTTTCATATTTGTGTGTTTCTCCAGTACGTGATCGGCGTCCTTACGGGATAAGCGTATGTCTCTTATTGTCATGTTTTACTGCCTGTTTGAGATCTATGTTTTCCTAGATGTTGCATGATTATTTTTGAGTAGTTGGTCGGTATTTTTGTGAAGCGTTTTTGTTCGACTGTTTGTTTTATTAGCCGGGATAAGCCGTCATAACTTTGCCCAGCGTCAAGTAAAAAGTTGTAGGTTTTTTGTTGTTGCTGTTTTTAGTGAGTGTTTGTGCTGATTGTTTATGTGGTTACCGACTTTATGTGAATTAAATAAATATACAATAGAGGTTTTTTTTGAAGATCAACTGCATAGTCCTTAATGAGTATAACCTTTGACAAATAAGGGAGTAAAAGATCTGCAGACGGTAACATATTCCCCAATTTCGATGAACTAACCTGTGTTTCAAAAACCAGACAAACACATGAAATCAAGAATTCCGAAATGTGTGGAATTTTTAAAGAATATTTTTTCAATAAATGTAAAATGCTTGGGTGTATCCAAAGAAAATTTTTCAACAACTGTAAGAGCCATGGATATATTTAAAGTATATTTTTCAGGGGTTATAAAAGATGTGGATTTCTCAAATATGACTATAAGAGGCTAGGGATTTGTTAATATATTTCACCAAGAATATAGGAGTCGTCGATATTTTAAATATTTTTTTGCAAGGAATATAAGAGACGAGGACGATTTAAAAATATTTTTTCAATGGGCATAAAAGGCGTGGGTTTTTCAAGGACTATATGAGGCAAGAATATTTTAAGGACTATAACAGTTGAGGATTTTTAAGGGGACTATAAGTGGTGTGGATTTTTCAATGATTATGTTTTCAGGTTTTATTAAGGCGTGGACTTTTCAAGGAATATTTTTAAGTTCTATAACGGTCACGACTTTTTAAAGAAAAAATTTTCAAGATCAGGAAATGTCGTGGATTTTTCATAAAATATTGGGGTTGTATCGCTGGTAACGTAAGAACTTCAAATTGTCACAAGAGACATTTGGGTATGAAAGGTTTTTTATAAAGAAGCAATAAATAGCTTCTGGGGGAAAATATCCCAACAAAAAAACTAAGAGTACTGATGCTGATCAGTGGCGAGATCCGAAACTATCGTCTTCCCTGCCTTGCCCCTTGGCGGACAATGCCATACATTCCCAACTAATAAATATTTGTTTTTTTATAAAAACAACAAACTGGGATTCAGCCTCACTATTTTACAAAAAAAAAACATATATACCTTACGGGATAAGCGTATGTCTCTTATTGTCATGTTTTACTGCCTGTTTGAGATCTATGTTTTCCTAGATGTTGCATGATTATTTTTGAGTAGTTGGTCGGTATTTTTGTGAAGCGTTTTTGTTCGACTGTTTGTTTTATTAGCCGGGATAAGCCGTCATAACTTTGCCCAGCGTCAAGTAAAAAGTTGTAGGTTTTTTGTTGTTGCTGTTTTTAGTGAGTGTTTGTGCTGATTGTTTATGTGGTTACCGACTTTATGTGAATTAAATAAATATACAATAGAGGTTTTTTTTGAAGATCAACTGCATAGTCCTTAATGAGTATAACCTTTGACAAATAAGGGAGTAAAAGATCTGCAGACGGTAACATATTCCCCAATTTCGATGAACTAACCTGTGTTTCAAAAACCAGACAAACACATGAAATCAAGAATTCCGAAATGTGTGGAATTTTTAAAGAATATTTTTTCAATAAATGTAAAATGCTTGGGTGTATCCAAAGAAAATTTTTCAACAACTGTAAGAGCCATGGATATATTTAAAGTATATTTTTCAGGGGTTATAAAAGATGTGGATTTCTCAAATATGACTATAAGAGGCTAGGGATTTGTTAATATATTTCACCAAGAATATAGGAGTCGTCGATATTTTAAATATTTTTTTGCAAGGAATATAAGAGACGAGGACGATTTAAAAATATTTTTTCAATGGGCATAAAAGGCGTGGGTTTTTCAAGGACTATATGAGGCAAGAATATTTTAAGGACTATAACAGTTGAGGATTTTTAAGGGGACTATAAGTGGTGTGGATTTTTCAATGATTATGTTTTCAGGTTTTATTAAGGCGTGGACTTTTCAAGGAATATTTTTAAGTTCTATAACGGTCACGACTTTTTAAAGAAAAAATTTTCAAGATCAGGAAATGTCGTGGATTTTTCATAAAATATTGGGGTTGTATCGCTGGTAACGTAAGAACTTCGAATAGCCCAACGAGACAATTAGGTATGAACGATTTTTTGTAAAGAAGCAATAAATAGTTTCTGGGGAGAATATCCCAACAAAAAAACTAAGGGAACTGATGAGGATCAGTGGCGAGATCCGAAACTATAGTCTTCCCTGCCTTTCCCCTTGGCGGACAATGCCATACATTCCCCACTAATAAATAGTTGTTTTTTATAAAAACTACAAACTGGGATTCATCCTGACTATTTTACAAAAAAAAAAACACAAATGGTATCCCAAATAACCCGCCAACACTACTGAGTGATTTGTTCTAAAATATTTTGTCAAAGCTATAACAGGGCTATAAAAAGCATGGATTTTTTAAAGAATATTTTTCAAGGATTATAAAGGCGTGGGTTTTTTAAGAAATAAAGCTTTAAGAATTGTGGTTATTTAAAAAAATACTTTTTCATGAACTTTAAAAGTCGTGGATATTTTAAGATATATATTTTCCGTCATATATACCGATATTACCGGAGAATGTTCGTTTAGGACATTAAGGACTATTACATCTTGCATTTTTAGTGGACTATCTTAGAGCGTTGATGTAAAGGACTATTAGAGAGCTGAATTTTTTAAAAAGACTATAAAAATAATTTTTTGAAATATTGTAGAATTTTTGGATGTTTTAATGCCTGCAAAAGGCTAGGAGTTTTTTTTTAAGAATATTGTTTCAAGCCGTAAATTTGATCAAAAAAAAAATTGTTAATGTCTATAAAAGGTGTAGAGAGCACATATTCTTTTTGAAGGACTATCAGAGCGTATATTTTGTAAAGCAGTATCAGCATATTTATTATAATGACGTGTTGGATACCTTCACGAATGCACCAGATGTCTTGGCAGATGTATTACAATGTTAGGATGGCACGGAATGTAGATGGTTAAATGTCTATACTTGTTAAAAAGAATCAGACGATTTTCTCAACAAATATATTCCCTTAGCCTTGACATACTATGCTGCATGATTTTTAGTGCTGGTGCGGTGTAGTTTATATCTTGGGGTGAACATTTTTTTTTTTGGCTGAGTTACAAGAAGATGTAGACATGCAGGCGATATCTTTGAACTACATCTAGGTTTGTTAGAAATATTGTTGCAAATCGGATTCTACATTTTTTTATATTTTAATAACATTTGAATACGATTCAAATTTTATTAATATAAATCACATCAAATGTACAAGCTTTCAAAATGTTGACCCTTTATGGGAGTCATCTGGATGGTATGCACATATACAAGGCCTATATAAAGCCGAACCGTAAGGACTTCTGAGTATTATGTTTGCTGTCAAATCATAAACCAAATCATAAACAAATACATAAACCAGTAAGGAAAGTAGTAAAGTCGGACGGGGCCGACTATATGATAACCTTCACCACTATGGGTATATTAAAAGAATGCATCCTAACAGAAGAGTCATTAACATGAAATTGGATGAACTTAAATGTGTGACCTTTATCTAAATGTGAATCGACTTAGATCAATCCATAAACATGTCATTCGTTTGTCACAATGGGACAAAATTATGTAAATCGATCGGGCACCCGTTAAATATTTGGAGCCCAATTAACACGACGTCGGTCGTAAATGTATATGGGGTACATCTGTACTTATACACGCAATTACGTCATTCTATTCTGAAAAAAAGAAGAGTTTGGTGCAACATTTACTTGAAATCAGATGAAAATATATATGGAATCTATATCAAAATATGGTCGGATTTTAACTAAACTTGTCCTAATGGACACATTTTGGATCCTTCGGTCCTACATAAAATCGGACGAAACTATATGGGAGCTATATCTAAATCTAGAAGGATTCCAACAAAACTTGACACGCATGTGGCTATACTATCAATACTTAAATTTTGTGTCAATCGGTCTAATTTTGAGTCTTTGGTACACCATTTATTTAAAATGGAAAAAAATAAATATGGGAACTATATCTAAATCCGAACTGATTTCAACAAAACTTGGCACATGTTCTGTTACACAAACTTAAGTACGTTGTGCAAACTTGTGTGACAAATGGCCAAACTTTGAGTCTTACAATAGGACAATTTTCAGGAATCTTTACAGACATCATTCTAGACTCAATTCAGTACGCCTGCGTGCAAAATTAAAATTTAAAATTAAATCGGGCGAAAATATATGGGAGCTATATCTAAAACTGAACAGATTTTTACAAAACTTAGCACACATCATTCTAGACTTTATTTAGTACGCTACGCCAAATTTCGTCCAAATCGAAAGATAGAAACTTTGGTACGTCATTTACATTAAATTGGGGGGAAATATATATGGGAGCTATATCTCAATCTGAACCGATTTTCTCGAAACTTAAAACATAATTCTAGACTCAACTACGTACGCTATGTAAAATTTCGTGCAAATGGAAAATATATAAAGTCTTTTGTACACCATTTACATTAAATCGACCGAACATTTATATGGAAGCTATATCTAAATCTGAACCGAAACGATTATTCCCAATTTAAATAGTGTTCGTCCTTGGGCCGAATAAGGGACCTGTGTCAATTCGGATTATAAATGCGACCTGTACTTTGTTTACAATTTAACATGGGCAGACAGATGGACGGACATACATAAATCGACTCAGAAAGTGATTCTATGCATATTCTCTCTCTCTCGATTCTTTTTGCCTATTACAAACATATGCACAAAGACCACAGTGTGGCGAAGGGTATAAAAATTATGTTATTCAGTTTTAATTTATATCGTCAACACATTTAGACTATTTTCAGATTTTATAGGCCTTGCACACATAGGCTTTGCACATATAGGCCTTGTACATATAGGCTCCATTTTCAAAATTTTAAATATGTACAAAGTTGGAATCAAAGCGGGCTGGTCCTGGGAAAGTATGGGAGGGAGTTGACCGATTTTTACCATTTACAAACTAGATAAAGTGTTCACAATTTGCAAATATTTGGTTACTCTCTTTGGGAGGTATATTGACTCCAAATGTTCTATAAAATATTTGGTTGAAAGACATTTGGTGTCTACAGACAATATTTACATGGGGTAAATTTAACGAGCTTATAGTACCCACATTTCTTTATCTTTGCTCCAGGAAGTGACAGTTAGAGCTTTAAGAATTTTGCTTACAGCATAACCTTTCAGGTTGATTTATGAAAAGGTAAATTCAATGTTTGGTGAATAATAATTAAATCAGATGAAAATACAAATGTGTGTTATTACCAAATCCTAGCCGATTCTCAGCAATATGTTTTGTTCATGGGCCAAATAAATGTGACGTTTAAAATTCCATCGAATTCGGATAAAAGTGAGAGTTGAACTTCGTTAATTTTAATTTTTTTAATGAAACCTAATTACATTAAAAAAAGGCTTTTGAAAACACTTAGAAATTTGCTATGTCTCAAAAATGTCCAAAATACTTGAAAACGCAACCGATTTTTTATTGCCAGAGCTAAAATCTATATAATAATACGTCCTTGAAATTGTGATAATGCCTGAAATATTTAAAATATAGCCTTAATGTTTTAACATACGTTTCATTTAAAAATGTGCATTGTCCTGGATGGGGTTAACTACATTCATCAGTTTTCTACTGACAAACACTTTCGTCATATTTCCACCTTATATGTTTCAATTGGCTGTCTTCTAGTATCAACACAGTTATATGAAAGCATACATAGTGTTGTATAAAGACATAAAACACCATAAATAAAATGATGAAATGACAATTTATATTAACAAAATCAGGGATCTCAGTATAAATATTTGCAATTTATAAATTTACGTATATATTAGGTTAAGTGCTATAATTTGAAAATATGTTTTTTTTTTTGGAATAATAACATGAGAGATGTGCGGATTTTACAGAAGTTATATTTTATAAAAATATTTTTTTTATTTTAATATCAAATTTAGCAAGTATATGTTTCAACCAAATATTTGTCACATAATATAATAACTGAAAGAGGTAGAAATACCTCTTCATGTAGTTCGTATGTATAAGGGTGTAAAATGAAATAAAAGTATGACAACCATACAGTTTTTTTCTTCATCTCTCCGTTTTGAAGTATGCAAGTGTGCAAATGACAACTTTGATACCGAAACCCTTCGTTATATACATATAGTTGTAATGTGTATAAAATACCCAGTGAAACTATTTATTAAGAGAAGTAACACAATGAGCTTATTCGTGTAGAGTATACATTTGTAATACTACCTTAAAATTTTGAAGTTGTACTTATATACGCTGTATCGTTAATCATACGCCTCTGAAGTCATTAATTTATTTAGAGAAAGCTATAACACTGTGCACCAGAAACAAATTAATTTTTGAATTTTCGTGTATTCCGGGAAGTAACCACGTTTTAAATGAGTTTTTCAAATCGAAAAGCGGGGAGTAGACTGCGGACAAATCAACCTTTGGACAAATATATGCATCAGAAATATTGCCAAAGACACTATATAACTAAAGTGGAAGGATTTCAAAAACATCTAATCAGAATATTTACATTTAACTACCTTCTCATATTTCACCCTGGCATATTTTCCGAATCATGATTGCCTGGAGTCATAAGATTCACCCTAAATATTGCAAGGATCGTCTTCCCAGCGTTAAATTTGTGAGGTTCGGCATATAATAGTGGCCTTTAGAGCGGCCAGAAAGTCCAACAAAATACATAGTTTTCGGACCATTCATCACCTAAATTTCATCTAATATTCATCGAACATTATGGGCGTCGCCATTGCGCACATCACCGGAACATCATGTAAAATTTCAAAGCAATCAGCAACATATTCGTCCTATATTCCGGTAATGGTAATTTGAGCCGCTAAATACTGACCGATTGCCATGAAAAGTATTATGATTGTTCTTCGAACCTTTCCCTTTCTCCGTGTAAAATTTCGTGATGTTCGGTTAATAATTGTGGTCTCTATAGCGACCAGAAAAACAAAACATAAAGTTTTTGGACCATTTCGTCTGCTAAATATTAACGGATCATTAGCATATTACAATAAGTACTCATTTGGCCGGAACCGAACATACACGCAAAATTTCTTGCAGATTGCTCAATAACTGTGGTCTATAGAGTGTTTAGAAAATATAATGGACAGACGGACGGAGGGACAAACATGTCTAATCTATTCAAATCGATAAATACACACATTTGTCTCATTTGCCTCTTTTCACTGGCTGATACCACAGATATACTAGAGTGAATAGCGTAGTCTTGACAGACAATCCTTAAGACAAATCTACTGCATAAGTTTGAATACTATTCTGACCTGCTCGACAACACTTTTTTACGTCCAGGTGTTCATTCAATGTCGAATGAATGTTGGAACGAGAATTTTCGAGATTTTATTCCGGTTTGTTTGTAAATTGATGGTCGTACGTCAAACAGTACTGACTACGTTTATACTAAAAAATGTCAAAGATTCACATGCAAAAGTCATATGACGTGAGGGTTAGCATTTTCATGATCCCTCTAGCCCATAGTCCCGATTATACGGCCATAAATCGGAGCGATAGGATGGAGCCATATTATATCTAGTGACAAATATAGATGAAAATATTAGGATTTATTTCATCATCCTCTCGTTGTTTATGTTGGCCGTAGGTTGTCACGCGGCATTAACAACCTTTTATTTGATTCAATTCGAAGTAATATCAACGTAGTCAATTACATCTGATTCTGATATCTAGAAATCACTGTAACAACGAGTAGTGTTAGGCTAATAAAGGCGAGAACAGCACCCGAACGAATGTAAGGATAAGCTCACATATATCCAGGAAAACCAAGCTTGAAATATTCGAAGAATGTATAAAGTAGATTCTGATATACTGCAGTGAAACCTGATCCATCCCGCAAAAGCATATGTCTCAAGATTATAAAGAATATTCTGACCCAACACCATAAGTGGAACCTAACGAACCAGGAACCATACAAAAATAGATTATACGTAGGAAATGTTGATGGATGGACCACATCGTAAAAAACAATGTCCATACGAGAACCGGAATGCAGCATAAATTCACGGAATCGGTCCACCACCCTGAAATCGGTTCAGATATAGATATATAATAAAGACGCGACGTCTGTTAGAATATATATGTAGAATATACCAAAAGAGGCCCAGTCCGACTTTACTACTTTCCTTACTGGTTGGGCTTGATTTAGGCTTGGTAAAGATAATAATCCCCATCTTTGAACTTTAAGTAAATTTGGAAGAAATATTACGAATTACTTCCTTCGAGAGTTATCGTGCGCACCGGCCGGCCAGACACACAGGCCCTCATTACCCATAAGGGTTAGGGAATAAAAAAAAATGTTCCATATAGATCCCTGTTTTGACATAACCACCATTAAAGGTCCACCTACATTTTAGGAAAAATGGGTACTTTGTGGCTTTGTCCCGGCCGATTTTTGAATGGTGAAGTTTTAAAGATTATTCCAAAAACAAACAAAAAATGCAATTAAAAAAGCTGACAAATTTTTAAACGTGTTTTCATACCCTGTTCATTTAGGCATGTCCGTCTACGGGCGATCTGTTAAAATTTCGATAGAGCTCGCCATGTGTTGATATAGCCCCCATATAACGGTACTCCAAAATCAGTTTGTGTTTTGCTTTCTCATTGGGTAGAATTATTCAAACCAAAAATTAATAATATTTGTGCACTTTTAAGGGTACCTCCCAATTTTCGGTATTGTTTAACCAAATTTGCTGCAATTTTATATGTTGGTTTATAATTGGTTAGAAAATATATCTACCAATAAATATTAATATTGCCCCAAGTTAGAGAGTAGATCACATTTAATGGTACTCTCCATTATTCTGAATTTTGGGGGTTGCGATGGAGACTTTTTGCCTTTCTTGATTGCTGTCTAATTCGCCATAAAGGTAAGAATTTAATAGACCTTACCAAAACTATTGGATGTAAATTTTCGAATATCTCTGCACATATCATATCCAATTACCAATAAAATATTTCACTGGGTGCGATCTCAAAACAAACCTACCTAAAAAATTCTCATATTTATACTAACACAGCATATAAAATATTACTACAAAAATATATATAGAGAAAAAAACAGCAGTTTTCTAGCAGAGATTATGGCTAACACAGCAGAAGAGGCTGAAGAAAGAAAAAAATATCCGACATACTGTGAGTTCAGTACTTGTATTCTCATAAGTTCCTTATATCATCATATTGTACAACAACAACAGGAACAACAACAAAGACGACAAGAACAAAAACACTAGAAATTTGCAACCAGCAACTGCTGAACTCATGTACTTATTGGGCTAGTTGTTGTCATTGCTGTAGTCGTTGTTGTTGCTACGGTTGATGCCACTGCTTCTGGCAACATTATGAGTTTCATGAGTGTCATTTATGCAGGCTTTCTTTCTGTGTGAAGTGAAAGAATATGAAGGAAGCTCAACGAGCTGTAGATGAATAACCAGATGTAAAAAGGAGGTAAAAAAACAACCAACCAGGAAAATGGAGAAACCAACAATAACATCAACATCAACTCTAAAGAGCATAGCACATCAAATGAAAAAAGAAAATCAGAAAATAAAAAAAAATACGAACTGCAACGATACGGAAGACACGAGAAGCTCCTGGCCCTGATTATGTTTTAACGTTTCAAACTTAAAAGAGACATTTATTTGACTTTATGCAGGAACTGATATCTACTTCAACCTTTACTGTACCGAGAAGTGTGCTGTTGGTTCTTGTAAAATGCTGGTGTCATGCTATCTTCCACACACACACACACTCACTACGCATATGTGACAGTGATGGGCTGTAATTCTACAAAAGAATAAATGGAATGCAACTGCTGAGGAGGAAGAAGACGAAGATTGGGTAGAAGTATAAAGATTTTCGAGTTATTTATGTTCTTGCAAATGAATGAAGTTGGCTTAACAATAAACAATAAATACTTCAGTCTATTAAAAATTTAAATAGCATAGGTGTGTGTATGTGTCTGTATGTTTGAATATGGTGTTTATAGTTGATCTTAGCCAAAAAAGTAAACATGTTTAGGATTAAATATTTTAATATTTAAAAAGCAAATAATGAAGCTGTAATGTAATATTACTACAGAACTAAATTACAGATATTACCTAAAGGCAAATTAGAATGAATATTTGGAATGAAGAGGAACATTTAGTTAAAAATGACACTGTTCAGATAAGTGTAAAATATTTGAAAAATATGAATATAATGATCTTCCAGTACAATATAGTTAATATTGGCAAATATTATTATAATTACACCAAAGCAGCAGGTGCCGATGGGTTGCAAGCCGAACTATTGAAGACTGGTGGTCAGATGCTGGTAAGGAGCATGCACCAGCTGATTAGTACAATTTGGCTAGAGGAAATCATGCCCAATGATTGGAATCCCAGCATCCTGTGCCCCGTGTACAAAAATGGAGACAAGACATATGTGCCAACTATAGAGGAATAACTCTCCTTCCCATCGCATATAAAGTGCTATCTAGCGTGCTGTGTGAATGACTGAAGCCAATGGTCAATGACATTATTGGATCACGGAAACCCCCACGGAAAACACATCGACACACCTATTCGTCGCCTATAAAGCCGCATTCGACAGCCCTATCCGTTCAGAGGTGTATAAAGCCATGTCTGCGTTTGGCATTCCTGCAAACTTAATACGGCTATGCAGGATAACTTTAACTGGCACAAGATCAGCAGTTAAAGTCGGAAAGGACCTCTCGGAGCCCTTTAATACCGAACGAGGATTCAGACAAGGTGACAGTTTGTCGTGTGACCTTTTTAACATCCTGCTGGAAAATGTCATACGAGAATCAAAGGTGAACAGACAACACATGTTACTCGCATACGCTTGGCAACCCTGGTTGAAGCAAGTCGTGTTTTATATCGATCATTTATTATCCGCAACAAATTATATTTTAAACAGTGATATACGTCTTTTTACGACACAAATTGTAAAAACAAAATACAGTGTTCAATAAAAAAAATCGAAAATGCCTAAAACAAGCAGAAGAAGCACCTTAAATAAGAAAAATATGTGTGGTGTCTGCAAAATGAGTGTGGAAGAAAGTGACGAAAGCATAGATTGCGATAATTGCAATAAATCTATTCATGCTGTTTGTACTAGATTAAACAAACGACAATTCGCTCATCTGCTCTCACATGAAGAAGAAGAATTTCTGTGTGAGCAGTGTGACAGAAATAGCAACAACAACACGTCGTTAACTACTGAGTTGAATGCAATGAAAATGGAATTGAAAAGTGAGTTGACTGCTATGAGAGAAACAATGGAATTTATGTCCAAACAGTACGATGATATTTTGAAAGGTGTTGCTGAGAATAAGAAGAAGATCGAAAAGGTAGAAAAGGAGAATAAAATGTTGAGAGCCGAGGTAAATATTGCCAAGGCATCGATTAAGTATTTGAACGACCAAAGAGTCCAGAACGATTGTTTGATTACCGGCGTAAAAGGGAGTGAAAAATCAGCTGTTGATGCCGTTGTCAAATTGTCAAGTGGTGTCGGAGTTGCCATGCAGTCTAACAGCATTGATGATGCTTATTTTATAAATAATAAAAAATCAATTGTGGTCAAATTCAATTCAAGGAAGGCCAAAGCTGATTTAATGGCAGTTAAGCGACAACTAAAGGAAAATGAAGAAACAAAAGACATTTTTATAAATGATTTTTTAAGTCGGGAGACATTAAATTTATTTAAATATGCAAAATCCTTGAAGAATGTTGGTTATCGTTCTATTTACACGAGTGGGAGCAGAGTGTTTGCAAAAAGGAGTGAGTTGTCGAAGCCTAAATTATTGAAAAATGAAGATGATGTTGATAAACTTCTATCAGAAGCAACCACTTTTAAAACAAATCGCCGTTCGCGTGTAGCAGACCATGAAGAAGAAGAGGTGTCTGAAAACGAATATGAATCACCATCATAATTTGAATTTCATTTTTGAATTTAAAACAATCTTTGTTAATACATATTATTTTTAATTTCTATGAATTTTTATTTTTCAAGTATTAATGAATTCAATTTAAGTAATATAAATAAATATTCCTTGAACATATTGTCAGTTAACATAAGAAGCATTTCTTCGATAGCTAAATTTAACAAATTTAAATCTCTAATGTCTACATTTGTTTATATACCGGCAATAATTTGCGTCCAAGAAACTTGGATTAAAAACAATTTATCTCAAATTTACAATATTTCTGGGTTTAAAGCAATCCACTGTTGTCGTTCTGATGGTTACGGTGGGACATCGATCTTCATACGAGATGACGTAAAGTTTGTTGAGTTAGAATGTACAACTGGTGGCTTTATTGACACCATTGTAGTAAAATTACAAAATATTCAAATTGATAGCAAACCGATAACACTGATATCGTATTACAAAAACCCAAAATGTAATTTGCAATTGTTTATAGAGTATGTTGAACAAAAGCTTTTGTTGTATGGAAGAACACCAACTGTTTTTGTTGGAGATGCGAACATTAATATCTATGATCAGCATATATCAGATGATATTTTAAATATGCTGTCAAATTACGACTTCAGAAATTGTCATAGTTTAACAACACGTCCTTTGAGCAAAACTTGTATAGATCATGTTTATACTAATATTCAGAAGCCATGTATAATTTCATCAATAGAGTGCAACATTTCTGATCATAATATAATTCACACAAGTTTGAATATACATTTCCAATCAAACAACAACGTAAGATGTAAGGTTATTCGTTGTGATTATGAGGTACTGTCTACACATTTGTCTAGTGAGCTTAGCAACTTTGTACACTCTGGAGACTCCTCTCGTGACATGTCTTATTTGATAAGTTGTATACAATCTAGTATTGACGTTGCCTGTGTTGAAAAAAATACTACGACCCCATTGAGACGTAAAATGGCTCCCTGGATTAATGGAAATTTACAAAAATTGATATTGTACAAAAATCGCCTATTAAAGCAAAGGAAAAGATCCCCCAACGATAGCAATCTTAAAGAACGTCTAAAGAGAATCAGCAAAATTATCAAATATTCTAGCAGGGAATCTATGAACAAATATTATGCTGCAAACTTAGCTAAGTTTGAAGATGATCCTAAGAAGACTTGGAGATTTTTGAATAATACTCTGGGTAGGAAATCTAACAATTTACATAACGTTGTAGATGTCAATGGGGACATTATATCAGATAATACTAGGAAGTCAAATGCTCTAAATAGATATTTTATAACTTCAGTGAAAGACTTGAAAACCCAAATTGTAAATTACCCGTCTGACCATTGTAATTCTCTTCGAACACTGTATGCTGCTAGTAATGAATTCCAATTTAGTTCTGTGAACGATGCTGATATTAGTGTCATCTTGTCAAATATATCTCCTGGTAAAGCTTCCGGGTACGACAACATTTCAACAAGAGTTCTAAAAGAATGTAAAACATACCTCATACCACATTTCACAATAATTTTGAATACGATTATACAAACAGGTCAATACCCTGATTCGCTAAAGATTCACAAAGTTGTACCAATTCCAAAAACAGGTTTCAATAATATAATTTCTAATTTTCGTCCTATATCGGTTTTATCTGCAATTAACAGTGTTTTCGAAAGGATTTTATACAACCAGCTGACTGATTACATTCAGGAAAACAACTTGATTAATCAAAATCAGTATGGTTTCCGCAAAGGAGGAAGTACAGAGGAAGCTATAATCAATATTCTAAATTATACTTGTAAATCTATTGATGAAGGATATATAGTAGCTGGTATATTTTACGATTTATCAAAAGCTTTTGAAATGTTAGACCACAAAATTTTATTGCAAAAGCTACACTATTATGGGTTTCGCAATGTATCCCTTCTAAAGTCGTATTTGAGAAATAGAAAGCAATTTGTCCAAATCGAACAATGTAAAAGTGATATTTTAGACGTTGAAAGTGGTGTACCTCAAGGTAGCATTTTAGGTCCTTTATTGTTTATTATATATATAAACGACTTGGTTAATTTACAGCTAACTGGCCGGATATTCATGTATGCGGATGACATTTGTATATTTTACCCATATAAATCAGAAACAGTTGCTAAAACGTACATTGAAAGAGATGCAGCTCTCATTTTCGAATATATGAGAATAAACAAGTTGTATATTAATGAAGGAAAAACTAAATTAATTCGTTTCAGGCCACAAGGGAACTTTAATTCGGCTTTTAATGTCAACATTGGAGGCAAAATAGTTCATGAAGTCCATGAGATAAAATATTTGGGTCTAATTTTGCAGTCAAACATTGGATGGGATCAACACATAAATATGTTGAAATCAAGAATATCTCCCGCATTAGGTGTACTTTATAAATTCAAGTATAAATTCGATCAGAATACTAAGTATTTAATCTATCAAACATTAATACAAAGTCATATAAATTATTTAGCATCAATATATGCTTTCAAGAACAGTACAAGCCTTAAATCATTGCAACGTCTTCAAAACAAAGCATTGAAACTTGTTGCTAATTTACATGTATTGTATCCAACACAATGCTTATTTCAAGAAAAATTTACGACAATCTTACCGATTCATGGCCAATATAGATATCAACTTTTACTTTATGTATATAAATGTATAAATAACGTAGGATTTCATAATATAGATTTCATACCAAATCAAAGTTTGTTCAACACTCGGAACAATTCACAACTTCGTGTTGCTTTATGTCGCACTGAAACCACCAAACAGCGTATACAACATTCCGGAAGTCGAGAATATAATAATTTGCCACAAAATGTTAAAAGTAGTTCTACACTTTCCGCATTTAAGAGACATTTGAAACTTTTTTTAGCGCAGAATGTCGAAGAAATGTTATCTTAAATATATATATGAGCTTATTAATAAATGTTGATATGTAAATATATTATAATATATACAAAAATTATGTAAAATTGCCAACTAGCCTCTTTTAATGCCACTTGGCGCAGAGGCAATTATAACCAAAGAAATGTATATGAGTTGAAATAAAAATCAAATAAATAAATAGATTTAAGTTACTTTAGATGAATTCCGTTAATTTAAGAATTTGAATTGTAACGTAAATTTCTACTACGCAGTTTATTTGAATAACTTCACAACAACAACTACTGTATAGATTTTTCTACATCCTTCCATTTCCTCTTTCATTGTCTATTTTTTTGTTGACGTACAATTCTTGTTAAACGTCATCATTGATGATCGCTTAATTCCTCTTTCTTTGTTACCCCCTCACCTGTATATGTGTTGTTATTGTTTACTCAATGTAAGTTTGTATGTGTTGTTGTTATTGTTTGCTCAATGTAAGTTTGTATGTGTTGTTGTTATTGTTTACTCAATGTAAGTTTGAATGTGTGTTTGTTGCATTGGTAGATTGTTCGTGATCCAGATGTTACCAGATCGTCTAGAAACTTCTGTAGCGACAGGCAGGGCTCATATAAATAGAGGGAATGGCAAGGCAGTTAGTCAGTTGTGAATCAGATCGCGAATTGAAACCGTCGTGTAAAGTAAAGTGCAAAGTAAAGTTGTGTGAATAAAATCATTGTAATAATCGTAATCAGAAAGAACCCGCGTTTTATTTGGTACGAATTGTATCGGGAAATAAAACAACGTCTACACGGGACTAAGTAAAATCCAAGAACGTAACAATATTATTCTAGAGGGGTTAAAGTATTCTCATAGAATAGCTGAAGTCCTTGTCTTAAAAGAGCTGAAGATATTCTCCTAAAATAGTTGAATGTCTTCCTCATCTTTCAAAATAGCTGAAGATCCTCTCCTTCTAGATTTACACTCCTATGCATTTACAAAGATATTTTTCCATTATTGTCCATTCGGAATAAGCCATGTTTATTGTCCGGTCGCAAAACATGTTTAACTTTGTACTATATGTATTCCTAAAGCACTTTGCGGAAGTCAATAATTCCAGTACTATGTGCCTCTAAAGTTCCATGGGGACCTTGTGTTTTCATGGTTTTCAACTTAAAGCAACGATAACCATAATTTTAGATCCAGATTACGTCAATATAAATTATTTTGGATTCCTTATAAATAAAATGTTACCAAACTTCAACATACATATATATTATACACAACCGCCTCAAAATGAAAAGAAAATATATTGGCACCAGACGAACTTTGGATGCTAATATCAGATACCACGGATGCCGACAAAAAAAAAACATATATCGATGAAATCAAGGTCTTTAGCTCTACTTATTGTGAATTTAAAATCGTTTACCGGTCCTTTTGCAATTTAATTGAAATCGGCCTTAATGGCTTCAAATTGTATTTTTGGAATAAATAAATAAATAAAGAAAATATTTTACAATGACAACAACAACCTTTTAATTGTTGGCATGCATGGTTGTAAATATTTGACAGGCTCAAGTACAAAAATTGCATAGTAGTATTTGAATTTTTGAAATGAGACTACCTTTATTATATTGCCATGGAGGCAGGGGACTTTAAAATATTGAAACACATGATATTCGCACATTTTGAATTGGAAACATATGACTGCATGAGACCACCTTGTATAATTATGCCATGTAACTATACCAAGAACTTTGATACTTAAATTTAATATTAATCTATGTGTACCGAGTGACTTAAACTCCTTGTACATTAGAACTTTTTACCGGGTTAACCTACTTTATGAGGATTTATTAGACATATATGCAAAGGAAATGACAATTGAAACCCACTGGGTTAACGAAATCCGGTTAAATGTAAACGTACTGTTATTTAATGACAATTGCAATTTTTGCTACTTTATAGCACAAAAAACAGGGTTGTATAGCAAAGTATGGTGTTTTCATGCGTCGTTTAATCGCTAAAATCGTCGTGTATTTTTGTAAGGAAAACGCAAAATTGTGCCGGTTTTAGTAAATAAATGACGCAACAGTCTTATTTTCAGGTGTATTTAAATAAGCTTACATTTTAATGTATGTTAAAATCAGTTAAATTGAGTTGATTTAGAACGCGTAGTATAAACCCGCCATTTATCCCACAAAATTAACCTACAATATTCTATTACGCCAATAAAATATTTTCAGCACGTTACGTCAGCTACTAATTGAAACGCTAAACGCCGTTGTTTTCCATTACCACAGGCGTGCTACACATTATCCAACGCCTACCAAAGAAATCTTGACGCCGTAACGGCTAACCCTAGAACGGCTTCGTTTTATGTCTAGTTGGAGGGAAAATTTTGATTTATTTTTCATTTGTCTTCAAAAAATCATTGGAGTAGGAGATCAGTGATTTTATACAAGTAAAGTTCGTTGGCAGAAACTGCACAGCAACAACAAATATTTGTACCGTTTTAAAAATTACAGTTTTAACGGAAAAGTTTTCAGGAGAAAAAAAGAAAAACTTTACAAAGCAGCCAGCGGTCGGGCAACAACAAAGAGCGAGCGATGAAAACAAAGGTTTCTGAAAAACTACACGACGAATTAAATACAAATTAGCAATTGATTTTTTTTTTTTTGCAATTATTACTCAAAAAATAGAACGTGACCATAATGTGAATTACAAAATTAAATTTGTGATTGATTTATTGGCCATGAATTTCGGTTTAAAACTTTTTAACTTTACCGCGTATCGAAATAAAATGAGGTTATGTTTAGCTTTCTTTGTGTTTTTGCAATTTTTGTGATCATTTTGTGTCGGTGTGTGCGTGCGAATAGAAAAATAAAAGCATAATTATTTGAAGACCGTGGATTGTTGCAAATTATGTATTTTTGTTAAAGCATATTGCACAATCCCCGGCCTGTAAATATGAATGCTATCAACAATGCATAAAAAAAGATGCTGCATGCCTTGAGTTTGGAAAATACCCAAAAATGTTGATGATGATAAACAACAAGCATTTATTGGGGTGTTTTTCTTGATCATTTTTGAACATCTGCGCGCTTTCATTTGCATATTTTTTTCTTAAGATTTATTTAAGTTTCTTTTGTCTTTACAGGATCATCCCGTTTTTCTAGTTTTCTTTTAAATGTGCGAAAGGTAGGAAAGGGTGTTTCTTAACTGGCATTCCCTTACATTGCTACCAAACATCCCCCAAATATCACAATGAAGAAGGAGCCTAACAATGGGGTTGAATTTACCTGAGGCAAATCTTTATTTTCGAAGAAAAGATTCGAAGACAAAACAACAATGGGCATAGTTGATCTTGTTGCTTTTCAAGGTAAATAAATATCAGGGTTACCATGTTTTCAATTATAATAATTATCTGATTTACATTTTTAAGTAACATTCGAAATATATCAAGTAATTATGAAAAAATCAAATAGAAATAAATACATAAAATATATTTGAAATAGTTTTAGTTTTTATTATTTTGATATCTCGCGATTGAAAAAGTTGAAAGCAAGTGTAGATTAGGGCATGAATTTGCTCCTTGTAAACCTTATTTTAGACCAAGTTCTAGAACATGCAAGAATATATTTTTTAGCATTTTACTATTAAAAACGTTAAATTTATAGGTTATTATAAACTATGAAAACCAAATTTAAAAAATAAAACAAAATATAAAATATTAAAAAAAACAACTATTTGAAATATGAAATAAAAAAACAAGTTAGCATACATTTATGCAATAAATTCAACAAAAAGTGCATGGCGATGCAAAATTCCACCAAATGGTATTTTTTTGAATTTAACTCAAACATTTACAGAATTGTATTTGAAACCTTTACCCCATAATTTCCAAATTTTTCTTTACAAAAAAAAAAAAAAAAAATTAATGGGATAAAGTCTAAGTGATAACTTTTTATTCATTAATTTTAAATTCTATTTAGGAATATAAGATATATTGTTAATTTATTTAGCTTGGAGGCTGTAGTGTTGAGGAATGAATGTAAATAAATAAATCTAAATCGTACGTTCATCATAATATTTTGTTTAGCATTCACTTGTATGATGGAAATTTCCCATCACTATGCAAATGTTAAAGAGGCTTAAATGGGGAGATATGGCGATCCAAAATTCAAAAAATTACCCTTTTTATTGAATATCTTCAATTCAATTTATTTAATAAACAAGAACCTAGCCCAAAGGACCATGAGCGATTCCAATAACTTCTTTACATGGACTACTCCACAAGCTTAAAATTAACAGTATATCACTTAATCATATCATGAACAACAATACATGAACTAATCCAAAGGCTTAAAATTAATTAACGATTAATTATTAATCAATTCATAAATTCAAATTAAAACATATGAAAAATAAAAATATATGAAACTAAGCATAGGATAAATCATCTATAAATATTTAAAAAAATATACATTAAAATCCATGAACATCTGCATATTGAAGTAACTTTTTCTTGTAACATTTTAACGAAACACTGAATATTTTGAGAACCTGTGGCAAACTATTGAACACCCGAGCTACCCTTACATGGAAAGACTTCTCCAACAATGGGTTCAAAAAATTTGAGTATTTCTCACAGATTTTTAAAAGTTCAACTACCGAGGATAGAATCTTTAGAATTTCTACTCCGTATAGGAAAAAAAAAATTAAATCCCCGGTCGAAGGGATTAAAAATTAAAAGAATGTGTTATTATTAAACTCATTCTTTAATACAAAAGCCTCCAAGGCCAATAAATAGTATTAATAAACACATCATTCTAAGTAGAAAACTTATATCTAAATACAAAATACTTAAAAATATATTCAATTATAATTATTAAGGTTGTAAAAAGTATATTTTTTTAACTTCATACCTTCGGAAATATCAAAATGTGTTCAAAAATATTATGTGGTTGTAATCAGTATCAAAAAGACTATCTGCAGTAAACAATTCAAACGTTTCCGAGTGGAAATTGGAGTCCCATATCTTGGGAAGTACTGATTTATGTTGTAATAATCATAATAATAATCACAAGGACGACATATGGTACAAATTTCAAAATGTCTTGAGAGGTGTCCGTATAGTATATTTGTTCCAAAAACCAACTATAATTTCAGAAGTAGGACGGGGTCGACTATATGATATTCTTCACTACTTTGGGTACATAGAAGGGATGCTCACGTACAATATCCTGTAGATAGAACAGACATAGCACCTTTTAAATTAAATATGTAGGGCAAACGCACTTAATTCGGGCATGTACCAATAGTCGGTATTTGTTTTATACAACTTCAAATAACTAGAAAATCCTGTAACTATATATGAAAAAAATATAAATAAAAAATTTAATGGAGCTAAGTACATTTATTCAGTCAAAATTTGGCATTTGGCCAATGACGTTTATCAACATTAGCTATAATTCATGTTTCTTAAGAAAAAATAGTGGGCATGTCGATTTCAAAAGACTAGTAACTATATTAAAATTATATATTTTTCACAAGGATCTTTCTCGTAATTTGTAATTATATTTTTATCGATGCCGGCCTGAGGAACAGAAATGTTTAAGGTTATCCTATAGTCGGCATATGGGTGAATAATAATAAGCACCTATTCGATCGCTTTGGCTTAAAATCGAAAAAAAATCAGTTGGGAGTGGTTTTACATAATGGAAATCATGGTTTTAATCTTAAATTATTTTAACATCTGAAATGCCTATTTAGCCATGCCGAGAATTTGATAAAAGGTTCCCGAAGTCGGCACCATGTTTTGTAATTGTACTATTTTAATAAATAAAATCTATATATATACATATATAAAAATGGAGCAAGTAAAATGTATACTAACGCATCAATTGAGAACGGCTTGGCGGATTTGACCCAAAATTTCTTTCAGTTGCCGGTAATTACAGTGGGAAGGTTTTTATGAATGAAAATTTTGAGAAAAATTCGCGAATATCTTGCAAAAATTATTTTAAAGATACGGCTGGACCGATTTGAGTTAATGTTTCTGTTTGGAAGTTTCTGTAATTGAAGCGGAAAGATTTTAATGAAAGAACTTTTTGAGAAAAATCCGCGAAAATGTTGCAAAATATATTTTGAAATATATTACCATTTCCACACATTTTATATCGAACTTTTATGGTTTCATTTCTTTGTAGTTCTTTTTTTCTTTTTTGGACATATTTTGGGCGAAAATGGGCAGCGTATATCTTTAAGTAATTGTCAATTATGGAAAATTCTCAAAATATGTTAATTTTCTACAATTAATTTGATTTTCATTGCCTTGAAAAAAAATGGGCAGCGTATATCTTTAAGTAATTGTCAATTATGGAAAATTCTCAAAATATGTTAATTTTCTACAATTAATTTGATTTTCATTGCCTTGAAAAAAAAACTATTGTATATGAAAATAAATTTATATTTTCATTAGATTTAACTTTGTCCTGATTTATATTAGACGAGTTTACTTGCGGCAATTTTTATCGTTCTCTTTTGAACTTGCTTCATTCGTCTATACAAGTTGTCTGTTCCCGTACTGCAAGAATCTACTAGATTTTACTATTTTCTTCGATAACATAAAGGAAATTTCGTTATCGTAGTAAAAAGTAGTGCGGGAACAGACCGAAGGCTAGTCGAGTTCAAAAATATTTTTTTTACATTTTGTGACAATGTTCTGGATTGGTATTTCAAATTACTGACACTACAAACAAAATACACAAAACGAATAGAAAGAAAATTGCCGGTACGAGCATTTTTTTTTTTCAATTTCTATTCCCCTTGCCCCTCTCTCCTTCAAACAAAGACTTGCCGCAATTAAACTCGTCTAATATAAACTGGGACTTTAATAAGTCTTGATTTAGATTAGGCGAGTATACTTGCGGCAAGTCTTTGTTTGTAGGAGAGAGGGGCAAGGGAAATAGAAATGAAAAAAAATTGCTCGTACCGACAATTTTCTGGCAATTCGTTTTGTGTATTTCGTATTTGTTGACATTAGGTGTGTCTGGTTACTTTCCCTGCAGGAATTGTCCAGTAACTTCTTTCTGAGAGAGTAAGGTAGTTTTATTCTCTTTTGCAAGAAAAATGCGAAAAGTAAACAGACGGCATCCCTGCAGAAGCTTGCAACTAATCAGCTGATTTGTCAAAACAAACCAATTTGTCCGCCATTATAAAGAATTAAAAGAAAGAAAACACAACCAGTTTAACAAAAACAAAAACAATTAGTCTTGCTAATTCCAAAAAAAATTATTTTCAAATTGAAAGCACAAAAATAAATAAACAAACAATAGAAAACATCTGATTGAATGTCGATGTATGAGAAGAAGAAGAGTTGCAAGAGATTGCAAGAAGAAATTTTTCCAGCAAGAATTTGCAAACTCTCACTGAAAGAACTGTCAAAATTTCTCTCTCCAACCGCTCTCTTTTGCAGAACTTTTGGGTTAACAGACGACTTCCAGTAACAATTTGTAACAATTGTTACAAACTTTAGGGTAACCAGACACACCTATTTTATATAGATTTAAATGTGAAAAAACAAGAAATAGAAAAATATTTTGGAAACCGAATTGCCTTGTATAAACGCATGAAGCAAGTTCAAAAGAGAACGACAAGAATTGCCGCTAGTAAACTCGTCTAATCTAAATCAAGACTAATAAGAAATCGAAAAGAGAGAGTAATGCCATGTTCTGACGGGCATTCGAACAACGTAGTTCGGTCTCAGAATTACTTACATGAATTAACCCGTTCATACAACACTATTCTTAATTCATGTCATCAGAGTTTTTTATTTCAAACTTTTTGTTTCTTGTTTTACACCAAAATTATAACGTATTTGCGTGAATCATATATGGATCTAAATAGAAAAAATTATTCTCTTTCTCCTGACTATAGTATGAACCCATATCTATTTACTTTTAATTCATGTTTTCCATTTTTTCTGAAAGTATTGTTGTTTTGAGTATATTTTCATTTTTTCTCAATTCAAATGTCACATAAAAATATTGGGTTTCCCCACGTTGGTTTCTCGTTTTGTACGCTAATTAGAACCAAAGGGAAAGAAATACATATAGCATTATGTAGATTACAAAATTTTCTTCCTTCTGCATACATACATATATAAAAACTAGAAAATTTTTTACTTTTCAGATTTCAAACAATCGAACAAATGTTGAGAGTTTTGATGCACAATTTATACAAAATCGAAAGAAAATATATATGGGAGCTATATCTATTCTGAACCGATTTTCTCCAATTGAAATAGGGTTCTTCCTTGAACCAAATATGTGAGCTATGCCACATTTTATCCAAATCGGATCATAAATTCTACCTACACTTTGTTCACAAAAATACATAGACAGACGGTCGAACAGAGGTGCTAACATAAATCGACTTGTGTCTATCTCATACCATGAAAGGCAAATATATCCAATATATCCAAATATAACGTTGACACAATATTCAGATGTGTGTGAAATGTTCATATTGGCGAATGAAAACTTCTTGCCTGTATTTGCTGCAAATAGTAAGGGTCTTAACACCGCACTCTTCTTCGAGCTCTCTCGCAAACGTCCTTATGGATATCGGAGGGTTTTGCATAATTTTTCCAATTAGCACTCTGTACGCTAAATAATTTTTGGTTTCAGTAGAGCCAATAAAATGTTATATATTTTACATCTGAAGACTTTGAGCTTTACACCAGTAACATTTTATAAAATTGTGGGTCAAGGTTTACAAATGCCACAAGGTCAAAGTGAATATTTCATATTTTGGTAACCATAATTTACATTTGAAAAATGTTATGAAAGACGATGTCAATTAAAGAGATGGAACTGATGATACTAATGAAGTGTAAATGATAAAATAAAAAATATAACCGTTAATAAACTTAAGAGTTATTGTCGATATAAAAAATAGTCGCTACAAATTGTGTTCAAAAATTTAATAAAAAATGTTAAATTGACGTTTGAATATTGTCTCATTTTCAACCAAATTAGCAGTAATTTGCGATTTTCATTGTGTAGCACATATTCTTACCAAAAATTATCAATTTGGTCCACTATTTTGGGTCGACTCTATGTAACAGTAACCCTGTAATGTTTTTTTTTTTTTAGATTTTGTGCACGTGTCCTTTAACTATTATTTTGAATTCTCATTGGGTGTGAAATATTCGTACCGAAAACTATGAATATTGAGTCACAATTACTTGGTAGTTTGCGGATTTTGAGCACGGTTTTCAACAAAATCGGCTATAATTCAAATTTAATAAAGCCATAGTTTTAAAACCATAACACATAAAAATAGGTAGGGGAAAAAGAAATCCATTATTTTTCTCCGATTTTATCTATATATGGGCAATATTGCCAATTTTTTAAAATAGGTGAAGCCGAGGTTCACCCCTTTATAATTTGGGAATTACTTAAGTATATGAAAAACAGTGAATAGTTTTAGGTTTATTGATCTGTTGTTGCAAACTTTTCATTATACTGTCCTCCATTGTTAATGTGAAAAATGCGTAAAAACAGGTTGATGCGAACCAGTTTTTTATGTTCTCTATCGATTTTTTACTATGCCACTCATTTCACGGTCTTTGTGTCAATGTAAAACCAGAAGCCTACAAAATGGGGACAATGTCGCCTTTGTATCATTTTTAAAAATTTTAACTGCATCTACCTTTAAATGATCCTGACATTTTGAAGCTCGATTTTGAGTGTTTTTTGAGTTTTTCTTCTAAATTTAATGCGCAAACAGGTATTTCTAAAAATCGATTATAAAATTATTGTAGTCGCAAATCTTAGTAATTTGATATATATATTTTGTGTATGTAGTATGCACAGCTGTAGAGTAATAAAAAATTTGTGCGATCTAATTTCTAAAATACCAATTTTTCGGGCCAAATTTTTAGATCTGTCAACTGAATGATAAAATAAAAATCTTCTTGGTGAAAATCCATCTACTAGAACGGCGGGAACTGGCTTTCCAAAAACACGAAATTTGCTAAAAATAGTTTTTGAAAATATCGCGGATTTATTTGCGTTTTCTGTGGATAATTTCCGTTTCAATAAATGACCTGTTACGGATTTTGCACTTTTGCGAAAAGAGAGCATTAAAATCTTCAGCCGAAAGCGAGATGAAGCCAATTTATATCAAAAATAGGTTCTTTATGGACCATATTGAAATAGGTATAGATCAATGCAACATGTAGGTCATCTTAGTGGTCATATGAAATTTCGCGAAAATGGATTGGAAGATAAATTTCAGTTATTTGAGGATTATACGATTTAGACGCAATTTAAAATGTATGTTTCCTAACATAGTGTTTTTTTAAGATATATTCCTATTTATAGAACCCCAAGATTTATCGGAAAGGTCTTCCTATAATCCGCAAAATGTTTACTTATACTCTAGAAGTGGTTATTTTTATATATGTCAATTTTTCGGCGAAATTCGGGTAAAATAGAAGAATTACACTAATTTGAAATTTCTGCTTCAAAAATAAATATGATAACATTATTTCTTCGAACCAAAAACAAATAATTTTCTTCAATATCTAGTTTTGTTTTCGCTGTAATTTACAAACCTTTACACAGATTTGTATGATTTTGATGTGATTTGATTTATCGTGGTGTTTAGAATATGTAGAATCTACGAAACCAAAATTGCACATAATTGGCTGTTCCAATATCGGAACCATAAACGCCATTCACAATTTTAGCCGTTTGGATTGTATTTTCGCCTTTGTCAAAGAAAAACTGTAAAATGTACCGAATTTTTTATTTTTATTATTTATTATCATTATTTATTTTATTTTTTTACTACGAAATGTCACCCTTCCAAACGAGCGTAAATCTGACATTGTTCGATCGATACTTTACGATAATGGATTTATTTTTCCCAAACCTAATATTTTATTTAAGTCTTATATTTAATCCGCCATTTAGGATTCTTTTTCAAAATCTGATTTCACATTTGTAATCTTTGACCATAGCTCTACAAAATGTGCTCAAAACTAATTATATAATTTCAACCTTTAAAAAATTTGACCGCCGTTTTATCGTAATCTGCGTCCTCGAAACCCTGCTCTAATTTTAGCCAAAAAGTGGGATCTCTGCCCCACAGTACCACGCCTTCATTTGAAAAAGAAAAAAAAACTGTCTCTCTGGTAGAAGAATAGTGTTGGCCAACAGATGCTACTATGGTCTGAGTAAGCAATTCAGAAACAAGGCCAAAATTCTCCGAAAGATTTATAGGATGATCTGTATCGAAGTTAAACTACATTTATTTTTATCCTATCTTTTTATATTTATTTTTATTTTCAATGACTAAAAAATAAATTAACACAAAAAAAAAAGAAATATGTTGTGTACGTATTATGCATTTAAGATGCTAAACAAACAAAAAATAAACACAAATTATTATCAATTATAGATGCCTTCTCGCTGCAGTCCATTTATTTGAAGTGTTCTCTTCTTATTTTTTATATTTTTCAATAGTGGCCAATAGTTCATCGGCTTCTTCGCCGGTCTTGACACGCAACAGCATTGGTGTTGGCTTCTCAACCTCTGGCGTAGGTATACAGACCATCATAACATTATTCTTGCCCATACGTTGGGCCGGAATGGCAGAACTAAGTATCAAATTGACCAAAATATTGCCCAGATTTGTGTCGGCCCGCACAATCAATTGGGTCTTCTCACTTGACTCGATGGGCTTTAGATAGAGTGTGCCAACACCTTTGTCGGCGAAATTGCCATCTTTCTTAACGAAAACTTTACATTTCTTCGAGTACACGGCATCTTCTTCAACGACCTGTTTGAACTCGTTTTTAGGTGGCTCTTCGTCTTCTTCGTCGTTTTCAGTCTTCGATGGCGCAGCCGCTTCTGGGGGCTTGATGTTGCCAAAACTGAATGGAGTACCGCCAGGGGTAAATGAAAATGGTTTGGGTGCTGCATCACCACTATCTGATGCTGAGGCTGGTTTACCGAATGTAAACGAAGGTGCAGCAGCTGTCGTTGAGGTAGTTGTGGTGGATGATGAGGATGTGGTACTGGCTTTAAGACCAAACGAGAAACCAGTTGTTGCTGCTGGGGTGGTGGTCTTAGCATCTGTGGTATCCTCTGGTTTCTTCAAGCCAAAACTGAAACCATTAGTCTTTGTGGCCGCTGTATCCCCAGCAGTTGAGGTCGTTGTGGCACTGGATGAAAAGGAAAATAAGGGTGTTGTTGTGGCAGTAGAACTTTTGGCCGTGGAAGTTTCGGAAAACTTGAAAGTTCCAATACCTGCCGTCGATGACGTTTTCTTTTCATCACTGGTTGTAGATGAACTGGAACTTTTATCTCCTCCCTTTTTCTTTTCTTCTTCGATTTCAGCCAAATATTTTTCGTAGTCTTTAAAAATTGGAGTCAATATACACAGGGGATTTTTATCCACATGAGTTTTAATCCATTCGCTGACTGCCTGATTAAGTCCTTTCAATTTGGCATAGTATTCATCGGATGATTTCTCCGTGGTTTTTGCGTCACTTTTATCTTCTTTGGCACTATCTGTTGTTGTTGTCGTTGTAGCTGATGATCCAAACGAGAACGTGGTTGCAGCTGGCTTGGTCGCCTCACTTGTTGCAGTACTACTGGACGACGAAGCGGGAGTGGCCGATGATATTTTGGACAAAAACGAAAATGGTGAGGCTCCCGTAGAGGATGTGGTAGCTGCAGCGGCCGGCTTACCAAAACCAGAGAAACCGCTGAAAACACTCTTTGTGCCCGAATCAGCAGAATCGGTGGTGCCGGCTACTCTTCGTCTGGCGGCTTTTTTGATAACACGATTTTTCAATTCTTGCTCATCGGCTGTCTTGAATGTTCCACGTTCTTCAGGCTCGTCCTCACGATCCCAGTTGTCGTGATTTAAATCTGAGGTAGCTTGCCTCTTACCAGCCATAATGTGCAAAAAATTTTACAAAATAAAAAAATACTCTCTAATCTGCCTTGCCTTACGCTTTAGCAACAAACGCGTGATTTTTGAGAGGAGTTTATTCTTTGATTGGCGTGCTTTCGTTCCTTTTAATTACAATGCCGTTTCTTAAAATTTTAACGGCGTTGCGGTATTGGACGAAATAGCTTTAAAACGTAACTGATAAAGCTAGAATCAAAACAAACAAAGATTAATATTAGTGTATCTTAGGTCAAAAATCGGACAAATCGGGGAATCAAAACAAATGAAGGAATTAGGTTTCAGCTGTTCTGGCACCGACGGAAGAAAAATTTAAAAGCGTTCCATCGAATGGGTGGAGAAGACAAAATGAAGGAAAGTTTACGATTGAGGTGGGATTGGGAGAGAACCGTGTATTGTTTACAACACATACACTCACAGCAGCTGCACTCAGAGAACCGAGCCAAATTGAAATGTTATTGCGTGTATATTCACGTAGTCGGTAAAAGTCAAAAATCGACTTTAAAGTCTAAAAGTCGACTTTTAAGTCGGAGGCTAAAATGGAAAAGTCGCTTTTTTGGTCTCTCGACTACGTATCCTCTATCTGCAATATGCCTTCACCTCAACAAGCAGACATCCAAACGTGTGGCACCTTTCAAAGTTGTATTCTAAACAGCACAAATTTTGAATTTTATGAATGGCGAATTAAAAAAGGAACTGTTGTAGTAGAAATGAAAGGAATTAATACAAATATTGATTAATTAATTGAAAAATACAATAATTTGTTATATGTTCTATTATTTTAAATTTGATGCTAAGTAAAACATTAATTTGAATTGTTTTTAGAAAATATCATTTTCAACGTCTTTAATTTTTTTTTAAACAGTAACTTTGAGTTTATCTATGGGGACACGCAGTGTAAATGCTATTAAAGTCAAAAGCGTTCCCTAGTATATCACCCTGTTTCGATTAAACACAGGGTGGTTATTATATATGAGTGAAATAGCCCTTGGCCTGTTCCAGTCCTTTTTTATAGTAATGCTAGTAAAAGGGAAACATTTCAAAATCGCTCTCAGAGTACAAAATAATTTGAAAAGTTCGGGAACGCAAACCTAGTAAATATGCCAAAATTAGATTAGGAAATACTTAAAAATCGTGGATACAGGTACGCTTTTGGAGCAAAAAGTTGCAAAACTTGTAAAATTAGCAGATTAAGTTCAGGAACCAAACTATAATTATCTATTTAAATTTTGCATGGTGCAATTATTAAGGTAAAAGGCATATACCAGAACTTTTTACCGGGTTAACCTACTTTATAAGGATATATTTGACATATATGCAAAGGAATTGACAAATGAAACCCACTGGGTTAACGAAATCCGGTTAAATGTAAACGTACTATAACAGCAAAACCCAGCTCATTTGATTCCAACGTAATATTCTTGTCAGTATAAATATGACAAATTATATTTTTAAAAATGACCCAACAGAAAAATTGGTTGTGCATAAAATTCGAAATTGTTTTTTGTTAAATGTCCTCTCGTATTCAATTTACTCAAAGTGCCTGCATGGTATAATTACTATACGGTAGGGCATAGATTAAACTTATTACATTTTTTAAGGTGGCTTGTTCAATCATATCAAATGCATATTTTGTGTATGTATGTGTATTGTTTTGAATACTATGACAAATAAATTTAAATATATTCTAATTTAATTGAAATGAAAATTATGTTTTTAACTCGACCGTCTGGAAGTAATTACTTTGTTGTGGATGAAACAAATATTTCATGGTATTCCCTACTGGATTTTGGAATGAAATCATAACCTTTCATTCATTTTTCACGTTTTTCGTTATGTGTTGAAAAAATGTCAAATAAACACAACCACTTGTTGCGTATATTTATTTTATATTTGACAGAAGAAGCCACCACCCACATAGTTGCTTTTTTTGTTATTCAACTCTAGCTGCCCTACCTTACATTATTGTAACATGAGTGACTGCTTGGAAAGCATGGCATAATTACTTTTAATTTGGAACTCACCTATCAATTTCAAATTGTTTGACAAATAAATTCCATAAAATCAGTAGTGTTGGCGGTTTATTTGGGATACCATTTGTATAAAATGTTGTTTTTATAAAAAACAACTATTTATTAGCATTGTTTGCCGAGGGGTAAGGCAGGGAAGACTATTTTCGGATCACGCCACTGATCCTCATCAGTTCCCTTAGTTTTTTGTTGGGATATTCTCCCCAGAAGCTATTGCTTCTATACAAAAAACCTTTCATACCCAAATGTCTCTTGTAACAAAGCGAAGTACTTAGCTGACAACGGCATAAACTGCATGAGAATTTCGCTGGAGCCTCACTTCGAGGTTAACAAGACATTTACAAACAATACCATACATTCCCCACTAATAAATAGTTGCTTTTTATAAAAACAACAAACTGGGATTCAGCCTGACTATTTTGCAAAAACAATTCCATAAAATGTTATGCATTTTTGTTTTTAAATTTTTGTATTATAATAATAATTTTTAATAACAATTTCTCCTTTTGATATGTATTTAATGTTTTTTGAGTATTATAATAATATAATAAATTTTATTTTTGCATTTAATGCCTGATGAATGACGGCATGAAATGTCATACAAGTAAAAATTATAGGTTGTACTCCGCATATAATTTCTATTACAAATTTTATTTATTTCCTTATTTTGATCAAATACCTCTGATATCCCCAGATATACAAAAAATAAACAATGATGTGGCATCTCTCTACACCGCCGTTGTTTACATAGAACACAAATGGGCGCCCGCTCAATACCACTTGGACGCCGGTAATTTTAGCGACAGCAACGCCGCCGCTGCCTGTGATTTTAGTATAGCTCGGTTCTCTGCCACATTCACATTCTAAAGAAAAAGGAAGGAAATAATGGAGAATAAATGTATAATTTTAAATAAAATTTAATAAGGAAAATAATAAAATCTATAAAATCAGTGAAGAAATAAATCAAATAAGAAAATGTGGTAAACATAAATCGCTATTTAACAAATAGAAAAGAGCAACGAAAATTAGTTCCCTACGATTGTAAAGTGGTTTTCCGACAAAAAAGTGTAAAGAAACAACAGAGAATGAATGCAAACAGCTAAAAAGGAAAATATTAATAAATATATTACGAAAATATGCTGTAGTGTCGCGTTTAGCGGTGTGAAATTGAGTACAGTGAGTGTGTTTGGCGTTCTATTGTCTTATGTTTTTATATTGATAACTAAAATTTTTGGAAATAAAACTCCTTTTGTTATAAAGTTTGGAACGAAGTGGAGGCAAAAAATGGGTGTTGCTGTTCGGACAACAAGAAGAAATACAACGACGCAGCAGCAGCAGCAACAACAAAATAGAAACAATTTTTTACAACAAAACACACAGGCAGGCAGGCAGCTAGCAGTCAAAGCAATAGCAGTGCCAAGTGTTGTTGTATTGTATAGTTGTTGATGTTTTAGCTGGGTTCTGTCATCTCCAAAAAGAAAAAGAAAAAACAATAAATACAAAGAATCTTTAAAGTTTACTGGTGTTTTTGTTGTAAATCTTGGTAAACATACAAAGAAAATTGTGAAATAATAAAAAAATATCGATTACAAATGCAAGTTATTAATAGCTGTCAATATCATTGACAAAGCAAAACAAATCAATGTAAAACCATAAAGTAAAAAGCAATAGAAACCACAAAAGAAAAAAATTACCCAGCTTATTCATACATGAGTGCTAACTCTTCATATATTTTTTGTAATTGTTTTTATATTGCATTTCTAAAGTGTCATTGATTCTAAAGTGTAAATCAACGATTTATATTTACATTACATTGTTTAAATTTACATTTGTGCTAATCCTTCGTTTTTGTTGTTTGTTTGTGTTTGATTTCATTAAAAAATAATTCAATGTCGCAATAACGTCGTCATGACTATCCTTGCTCATGAGTAGCACTTGAGTGGTAGCTACACAAAGAGAGATTTACAGAGAGTGCACATGAAAGAGATCGCGTCTTGTCATAAATTACGTCTTTTTGTTATGAGAGAAGTGAACAAAAACACATTTACATTAGATGTCAGTGTCCTTTGCTTTTACAAACAAATAAAACAAAACAAAAACCACAAACAAAATTAAGAATAATAAAAATAATAATAATTTTTCTACTGTTTGTTATTGTCTGAATGTGTAATGATTTATTTTTGTTTTTTTTTTCTTTTCCATTGTTTTGTGACTACACCAATAACAAAATTGTGTGTGTTTGTGCTTGCATTATTTTTGTCACCATAAGTTGTTGCTGGCCCGCCCGCCCCTTAACACCAACGTGTGTTAACCAGCTGTTTTTATAATTTTTACGCGCGCTTTAATTTCCCATTTGACATTATAAACAACAACAAAAACAACCAAGAACGGGCCATCAACAATAGCCGTCTCAAAAGCAGCGGCTGGGCCCCTCCATACAACTAACTACTTTGCACACACATAGAGATATTGGACACCCTACGGTGTAAATCTGATAGAGTGTGCCTTGGGCACATTCTAATTTCTATTGTGAAAAAATGCCGCCTGCACTTATGAATATTGCCGAATTTGTTGAAGAAACCCGAGATGATTACAATTCTCCGACAACATCAACATTTGCATCCCGCATGATGCCGGCATGCCGTCAAACAATAGCAGTATTGGAAGAGGTAAGTTTTTTTGTGTTTTATGCATAGATTTAAAAATTTTAAGAATGTTTTATGCATTTCAATTTATTTGTAGATTGAAATGACATTGAGGAATATATGATGATATACATGTATCAAATGTTCCTCGTATTTAGGCAAATGGAAAATTGTGGAGATATAATTTTCATAAACAAATAATTTTCACATTCGAAGACTCTTTTCAAGGTCACAGGAAAAATTCTAGAGGCAGAAAAATACGAGAATTTCAGGTATACCTCTTTGACCCTGTAACCGGCCTATTTATTTAGTAACTTCTTTTAAAAAAGTATTCTGGCGCTAATAAATTTTAATCAATCGAGAAATTTGCACTCCCTGTTTATTCTGGCAAGAGAATCATATCATCATATCTTAACTGATATTTGCCGTTAGAACTTTTTTTAATAAATAATTCTGCATTGCATATTTACTGCACACCGTCTAAAGGCGGGCTTGCCGGCTACAGGGTTAAGTCAAAATTGACTACCAAAAAAGGCAAAATTTAATTTGGTAGCAGTTCCCTTTTTTACACAAAAAAAACCAACTTGACATGCCTGATATACCCATATGTGTCTCCCCTTTAACAATATAATCTTGGTGGCAAAATCGATCGGTTCAAAACATGAAATAAGAAATTTCGTATTAAAATTAAAGAAATTGTACATAATACTGAATATCTCTCAGTCTCAGTTTAAGGCCCGGGGTTCATTACATGGATATAGACATTTAAAAAGATACATTTGAAAATAGTTACAGCTAGTAGTTTTTTTTTGATGCTGATTACTTACTTAGCTGGCGTGTGACAGAAAATTTGTTCCATAAGACAAGCTTAAAAAAGATTTCCAGGCGCGTCGGTTTTGTGCACAGCTCTTCCAATTTGAAAGCCATTGTTCCGATATGTGGCCTTCCCCTTCATCATGAGCCATCAGACCATAGTAGTATCTGTGCCAGCACTATTCTTTTCGGGATTTCAAAGCTCATGTTATTAGTTGTATTTATCACACACTTCGGCAGGCTCCTTCTCAATTTGTTGAAAGGTGGCTGTTAACGCTCGCAATCTTCGGCCCATTACGTCGATGTCGTCGGCGTAGGCAAGTAACATGTATTGTTTGGTGCACAGAGTGCCATTTCTGTTCACCTTTGCCTCTCGTATGACCTTTTCCAGCAGGATGTTAAAAAGGTCACACGACAAGCTGTCACCTTGTCTGAATCCTCGTTCATTATTAAAGGTATCCTTTCATTTTCATTTCATTTGCCTGATATTGGATTTTGAAATATTGAAAATTGTGACGCTTTTTGGGGGATGTATCAGAAGGAGAGGACCAATGGGTCAGATCATCGGACTTGATCTAGGCTTGTTAAAGATAATAGTTTGTGCAAAATTTGGTTCAACTTGGATAATATTTTTTTTGTGTAGGAGGTACCAGAAATAGTGGATTCAGTGGAACTAAGTTTGGAGGAAAAATGACGATGTGCAAAGTTTGGATGAAATCGGTTACTCCCAGCCGTCCAGACAGACGGACATTTGTAAATCGACTCCAAATTATCGGAAACGAATTTGGTGTAAAGAAACATGGTGTCTAAAGCAAATATTTCGATGAGGCACATTTTAGCCATATCAGAAATTTTTTAAGTTGTCGATCAAGTCAAGTATAATTGGAAAATTTATCGAGACTTCCAGATATCAAGAGAGCTACCTTAATATAGTCAGTATGCAGCCTGGAAACCGCAAGATCACTCGTACACCACAGAGTTCTTCGGTTCTTTCAGGCGAACATTTGTTTGTTATTTTTTTCTATTGGCATATCATTAAAATGTTTAGTAAAATTCTGTAAAAAAGGGTGTTGTTAGACATGGGACAGTGACATAATATTTTCATGCAATGCTTTATTTTGTTAGACTGCGCCACTTGAACGTCCATCTATTGTGCAGTTTTTACTCTACATTCTTCTGTTTTCATCCTTTGGCAGAATTTTACATTATGTACTGCTCTTCTGTTTAATAATTGCTGTATTTGTTTAATATATTGATGCATTTAATTAATATCCTTGATATTTATTATAAAATTATCCCTAATATTTAAATATCAAGTTTACTTCTTCGCATTACATTAAGAAAATCAGCTGTTTCCTTACGAGACTACGGCAGCTGATCATCATCAACATTGTTTTTTTTTTGTATTTTGCGCTTATAAACACTACTTCTGATTTGAAAGGCCGATAAACAAGACCATGCAATACACCTGTTTTGTCTTGTTGTTTTCATTTTTTTTAATAAACACTCGACACAAACTCGCACACACACAATCATACATACTTAGAAAGTCATAACAATGAGGATATTTTTGTGTACTTAACTTTTCCCTTTTATCAAAATGTGTGTGAAAATAAATTCGAATTTTTTTTAGCGAAGACGCACACCACCTTTGGTGTTGCGGCCAGTATAACAGTTTTGGTACACAGTATAACATAATTAAATTCGTATTTAGAACACATAAATGCTATACAATTAGTAATAAATTGATGTATGTATAAGAAAAAATGATAAAAAAATATTATTTTTATAATTTTTATTGGAGTATTTAACTAACTACAATCACAAAAAAATGTAAAGATGGTGCAGTAAGTGTGGAAAGAAATAAAGAATCTGGAAGTAAAAAGTCGAGGTACACTGTGCGAAAACGGGTGAGAGTGAGTCACCTTTCCATATACCGTTGGAAAGGACATTAAAAGGACTTTCAGAAAATGTATTGGGTATAGCCCTAAATATATTAGAAATATCCATATACGGTCCTTTTAGTAAAATATTTAAGAAAAAAATGCATAGTAAAATGTTGGGGCCCACTGTGCGAAAACGGGTGAGAGTGAGTCACCTTTCCATACGGTATATGGAAAGGTGACTCACTCTCACCCGTTTTCGCACAGTGGGCCCCAACATTTTACTATGCATTTTTTCTTAAAAATTTTACTAAAAGGACCGTATATGGATATTTCTAATATATTTAGGGCTATACCCAATACATTTTCTGAAAGTCCTTTTAATGTCCTTTCCAACGGTATATGGAAAGGTGACTCACTCTCACCCGTTTTCGCACAGTGGGCCCCAACATTTTACTATGCATTTTTTTCTTAAATATTTTACTAAAAGGACCGTATATGGATATTTCTAATATATTTAGGGCTATACCCAATACATTTTCTGAAAGTCCTTTTAATGTCCTTTCCAACGGTATATGGAAAGGTGACTCACTCTCACCCGTTTTCGCACAGTGGGCCCCAACATTTTACTATGCATTTTTTTCTTAAATATTTTACTAAGAGGACCGTATATGGATATTTCTAATATATTTAGGGCTATACCCAATACATTTTCTGAAAGTCCTTTTAATGTCCTTTCCAACGGTATATGGAAAGGTGACTCACTCTCACCCGTTTTCGCACAGTGGACCTCGACTTTTTACTTCCAGATTCTTTATTTCTTTCCACACTTACTGCACCATCTTTACATTTTTCTGTGATTGTAGTTAGTTAAATACTCCAATAAAAAATTATAAAAATAATATTTTTTTATCATGTTTTCTTATACATACATCAATTTATTAGTAATTGTATAGCATTTATGTGTTCTAAATACGAATTTAATTATGTTATACTGTGTACCAAAACTGTTATACTGGCCGCACCACCAAAGGTGGTGTGCGTCTTCGCTAAAAAAAATTCGAATTTATTTTCACACACATTTTATCAAAAGGTCTTGATGGGCCTCTCTCTTCTTCGGTGGTACTCTTAACGGAGCAGGTGATTTAATAAACAATGTACTGTGCTGTTGATGGGTTAGTGAGAGCTTACACGAGAAGGAGAAAGTAATTGAGACTTATTAAAACACAACGTACGACGTGTGTGTGTGTTATTATGCGAGAAAAGAGTGTTTGAAATTACATTGACAATAAATGAATGGCCTGTTGATTTGTTGTTGTTTAGCTTGGGTCAATTAACAAATTGACTTTTGGCAATATTATTTGCTAACTAATATTCACAATTGTATAACAAATATAACAATTATTCATTGGAGGGAAATTGATTTTTATATATTTTTCTTAATAAAACATTTCTTTTAACGTTGGAACAGGTGATGAAATAATCAGAGATATAGGGTGATAGGACGGGGAGGGAGGGTAACAAAAAACTCAACAAACAATGAGTGACTGACTGACTGACTGCCTGTTGACATTTTTTCCTTGGGTCAATTAATAAATTGACTTATGGCAATTTTGTTTTTTCTTCTTCTTAATAATATTTTATTTTTTTATTTTAATTTACTTGTTAATATTTTTGTAATTGTAGTGTGGTTATATTGTATTTTATTTTCTAACAACAAATGTGGTGGTGACATCAAGGCTATTTTGTATTTATGCACTTATATAGATATGTGTGCACAGCTTCATATTCGCAGTTATTATTGGGGGAACTACAACAAAAAAGCAATGTAGTCAATTTGCTAATTTGAACAATATACAACGTTAAGTATGAATGTAAACTGGTGTTTTTTTATTATTTGATTACAATAGAATTTCAAAGCTTTGATATTGAGGTATAATAGGGTTGGTCATTTGTGTTTCTCAGCCAAAGAAATATTTTTGAAAATTGAGGGGTTGCTGCTGCTAAGATCGATATGTGCCAGAAGTCGGGGTTTTTTTTACTAAATCTCAAATAACTAATGTCTAAACTCTAGGGCAACGGCGGATTCTATTTTGATGAATTCTCCAGAGGACTTAGGATTTCCAGATGATAATAATTAGTTAAGCTTTATTTTATATCTTCCTGGCCTGTTGTACTGTTAGAAGTGTATTTTACCCTAACCCAACCTAAAGGTATAGTGTATTATAGATAAATTAAGTATGAATAATATAATGTTCATAAAAGTATAACCTTAAAATTCAGAATGGAATTGCATGATCGTCGGTAATCGTGGTTGAAGTCAGATTTATTTTTAAATACGTCAATGACTTTATGGGGCAATTAGTTCATCATATATGTCCTATCTTTCTATTTCATATTTGAATTTCATCTCATATAGATATTAGACACCTGATTTTGTGTTGTATGGTGTCTTGTTCTTCAGCAATTTCCACCTGTAGCGTACCAAGGGAGATATTGTAGTTTAGGTATAGACCCTATATAATGGCTATTGCAGTATTGCAGGGACAAACCCATTCTCACAGAAAACTAGGAGCATTTTCAACCGAAAATGCTATTATTTGTCATTTCGTATTTGGAGTGATAAAAACCTTATTCCCAATAATTTTGCAATATACGTCCCCATATGATGGTCCCGCCCAAATTTTACACCGAAGTGGATGTTATGCGGTATTCCTGGATCTTGGTGGTTAAAAACTGGTTTGGAATATGGTCCGTCCTATTTGAGGTATTGAGGAAGTGGTGGTAAATTAGCTCTCTATATTTTGGAGAGCTCTTTAATGTATGTTTTGTCCGTTGATTGTAGTCCAAGGCGTCTTACACAGTTCGTTACTAGAGAATCTATATTTGCCGTATTCTACTGTTTATTATGAAAAGACTCTGTCTTCGAAAACGATTCAGCACTTTTTATACCCCCAGCTTTATGGCTAATGAGGATATATAAACTTTGATACGGCAAAAATATACCTCATCGAAATTTTCGTTTTTGAGCCCATGTTTCTTTGGACCAAATCCGTTCTAGACAATTTGTAGTCGATTTACAAATGTCCGTTTGTCTGATCATTGGTCAACATTTTCCATACATATTTATAAATCCAGTATCAGGCGAATGGAATGTCCGATTTGAAAAAAACTTTCCACGATCATTTTAAAATTAGCAAGCGGTTTCCGATTGGACACAATTCATCGATTAAAGTCATATAGTTGTTGTTGTAGTAGTCCTACTGCTTTACACAATGGTAAGACTCGGATCATACACCAAGGCGTCCTGCATAATTCGTTTTCACGACAGAGGGGCGTACGATCCGAAATGACCCGAGTCTTACTCGGCCAACATTTGTCACATCTGCACATTGTGTAAAAGCAATTCATTATTGCATAATTCATTACAAGAGAATCCATATCTGTCATTTTTTTCTGGTACTTTTTTCATTTCCGGAAATCCCCTTCTAGCCGGGGATCCCTTGTGTGGGTTGTTGTCATTGAATATTTTCCGTATATGTGGAACTTATAGCTCACAAAACAAATCTAAATAATATATATTTTTTCAATTTCCTGATCAGTGAAAGGGTTCACAAAATGCAACACACTTTGAAAAACTAGTTTAGATGAACAGGTAATCATTCTTATCCACAGCTCAAGTTCATTTCATTTTCTTATTTTCCTTTCGTTGGCTTCATCTTGAGCAGCTTCAGAATTATTTTAATAAAAAATTATGTGGTGGTGGTGCAAGACGGGAGAATGCAAACAATAATAAAATCAGATCATCTCAACTGCTGCCGCTGTTTACCCAGATGATGCGGATGATGGCGATGCTGGCTGCTGATGTTGATGCATTCCTTGATTCATTCATTCATCCGTCGTAATGTATTCAACACATTAAGCTAATTAAATGAAATCAATTTGCTGCTGTGTACTATCTGTTGAGATTTAACCTCAAAGAATACCTTGGAGATGGATGGATGGATGAGCGATTGTTGTTGTTGCTGTATATCAATCGTCAAGCGTCTACGTCATTCATTCAAAAGTCATTTCCGAAAGAAGTAAAGAAAGCAGAAGAAACGTGGGGTGTGGTGTTGTGGGGTGTGGAGTGGTAGCAAAAATCTTAAGACTTTGGAAGATGCGGTGTGGTTGTTGTTTTTGTTTTCATTCTCATTCTCATTCTTTTTTATTTTTTTTGCTTATTGTCGACGACTTGATTGCCGCAACCAACGATGATGGCTATTATGTTTGTTGGCCTGTCAGTCTGCCTGAGCTTTTTAAGATGGGTATTGCTTGGCTTCATTTTTACGTTTTGTGTTGGCGTTTTGTTTTTGTCTTGATTTTTTTCGCTTTTTGCAAAGATGAAATGCACAACAAAATTTGTGCCAGATAAATATTGAAACGCAAGCAGACACCACTGAATATTCTGCTAAATGAACAGCTGATATGTGTGAAGACCAGTGGTGGTGGTCAGCCAGCAGACAGAGAAGAGGCGGAGAGCACCTCTTTTCACGGCAAATAAATGGGGGAAATGGGCAAGGAGTAATTAATTTAATGTCGGGGGTATTTATTTTCAATGATTTTGCAGTCAAAATAGGGCAACAATAAAATAAATATTTTGAGGTTTTTGGAATAATGACAAATAATAAATATTACCATGTACTCTATACTCTCACTTTCATATGTCATAAAATGTTATCTGTCATATAGCTTCTTCTCTCTTCATTCCTCTCTATGTTTATTATTCCCTCTTACAGAGATTTTTAAAATTAAATGGGATTTGATAAAAACGATAGGGCATTATTTAAATTATAAAGAAGAGATAAGTTAAAATAAAACTACAACAAATCGATCATATGACAATGGAAATTATGTTCCAGCACGTGTAGAGAAAAAAACTAGTTGCACGACAAATAATCATATTTAACACTAAGTACTCTAAAAATCCACCATCTCCGGCAGACATATTGGGAGAATAGCTTTTAATCTTATATGAGAAGACTGTTGGATTTTCGTAATGGTTTTCTTTAAAATGACCTATCGATGTTCTATAACAAGAAGAAGATATGCACTTCTTCGATCTCGCAATAGCAAGATTTTAGCCGTGATATATAAATAGTATCAACAAATTGTAAGATCTATAATTAGTATATTACATTTGAAGTGAATAAGGGGTACACCACTATCCTTTAGAAGATCTGTAGAAGGTTCAAAAACCAAAACATGGTTTTTGAACGTTACAGCAGGCGCTTGCGGATGAAATGACCAGTGATTTTTTTTTCATGATGCTCGGGAATAAAAAAGATCAGGGCTGTACAGCGAATTTTTGACCGGGCAAAACTAGAAATTATGACACATTCCACTTTGGGCCCGCCCAAAAAATATTTCGTTCTCTCATGTTCGTTTTTCGAATTACTTTAAAAAAATTCAGGAAAACAAAATGAAACCATTCTAGGTTGCTAAAGTCGATGTCGGTGAAAATAATTTTAAATTTATCTCACTATTTTTATTTATATGTTTTCCAACACTGTATTTTTCAACGAGTTAAATTTGAGTGAGGAAAAAGGCGAGGCCTACAAGTTTTTGGTATGCATTTTCGGAAAGAGCATCGAAAATACTTCTAGGCCAACCTATTTTTTAGTCCACAGTAGTCTGACTTAAATTCAAACGGACATTCCATTCGCATAATATTGGATTTGTAAATACTGAAAATGTTCACCATTTGTGGGGGAGGTACCAGAATGAGTGGACCTATGGGTCCCATATTCGGACTTCATCTATGCTCGGTTAAGATACTAGGTTGGCATTAAAAAAATATTTTTTAATAAATCCACGCCTTGCTAGGGCTAGAAAAATATTTTTTAATAAATCCACGCCTTGCTAGGGCTATAAAAAATATTTTTTAATAAATCCACGCCTTGCTAGGGCTATAAAAATATTTTTTAATAAATCCACGCCTTGCTAGGGCTATAAAAAATATTTTTTAATAAATCCACGCCTTGCTAGGGCTATAAAAAATATTTTTTAATAAATCCACGCCTTGCTAGGGCTATAAAAAATATTTTTTAATAAATCCACGCCTTGCTAGGGCTATAAAAAATATTTTTTAATAAATCCACGCCTTGCTAGGGCTATAAAAAATATTTTTTAATAAATCCACGCCTTGCTAGGGCTATAAAAAATATTTTTTAATAAATCCACGCCTTGCTAGGGCTATAAAAAATATTTTTTAATAAATCCACGCCTTGCTAGGGCTATAAAAAATATTTTTTAATAAATCCACGCCTTGCTAGGGCTATAAAAAATATTTTTTAATAAATCCACGCCTTGCTAGGGCTATAAAAAATATTTTTTAATAAATCCACGCCTTGCTAGGGCTATAAAAAATATTTTTTAATAAATCCACGCCTTGCTAGGGCTATAAAAAATATTTTTTAATAAATCCACGCCTTGCTAGGGCTATAAAAAATATTTTTTAATAAATCCACGCCTTGCTAGGGCTATAAAAAATATTTTTTAATAAATCCACGCCTTGCTAGGGCTATAAAAAATATTTTTTAATAAATCCACGCCTTGCTAGGGCTATAAAAAATATTTTTTAATAAATCCACGCCTTGCTAGGGCTAGAAAAATATTTTTTAATAAATCCACGCCTTGCTAGGGCTAGAAAAATATTTTTTAATAAATCCACGCCTTGCTAGGGCTAGAAAAAATATTTTTTAATAAAGCCACGCCTTGCTAGGCTTAGAAAAAATATTTTTTAATAAATACACGCCATGCAAGGCGTAGAAAAAATATTTTTAATAAATCCACGCTTTGCTAGGCCTAAAAATCAATTTTGTTTATTTTTATTTAATATGAACCTATAACTTCTCTTGAATGCCCCTATAAAATTTCAAGTTAAAATCTCACTTATTGAGCGCACCAGCCAGTCTGTCTGGACATTTGTAATTCTACTCCAAAGAATCATGTTTGATAAAACCAATATTTCGATGAGGTATATTTTTTCCGTATCAAAGGGTATATATGCTCATTAGCCAGTATTCTGAGGGTATAAAAATTCATTTTCTTCTTAAGAGGACCCTTCCTCCATTCTCGTTTTCAAAAAATTAATTTTGCTTATTTTTAGTATGAACATATAACTTCTCAAGAATGTCCCTATAAATATTAAGTTAAAATCTCAACAACTCTTTAAGATATAGCCGATTTATTGTGTTAGCGACAGGTGTCAGCGAGTGCGCTTCTCAACTATAACCGTGTTTTTTGTCGAAGAAGCAGGGCTATAAAAAATATTTTTTAATAAAATCCATGAAATTTTTTTTTTAATAAATCCACGCCTAGAGTTTTTACAATTGCCTGGCATGATAACTCAAATACTATTCATCCAATCGGACCAAAATTTTTACACGTTATTCTGCACCGACCGGTATAGCTGACGTATGGACTAGGATAAATCAAATTTGATAAAGAGCTTCCATATTTTTCAGCATAGCTTCTGGTCGAAAAATATGCTATTATCAAAAAAAAAAAAAAAATAATAATAATAATAAATAAATAACTTTTTAGGTCCGACATTTTCTTCCATATTTTTCAGCATAGTTTCTGGTCGAAAAATATGGGATTATCAAAAAAAAAAAAATAATAATAATAATAAATAAATAACTTTTTAGGTCCGACATTTTCAAGCGAAGTCAATAATCCCAATTCATACCAGTTTCAGCTGTATGCTCTTTCTATTTGCATTGGAATTTTTAGATTCTGATTTTCCGGTGATCGGCAAAGTCTTCAAATTAATGTATGCTCATTTGCAGCCGGCTGAAAATCGTCGAAATTTGAAATCGAAAAAAATCAACTACAACCGAAATCGTTTATAATGAATTATCCGTTATAAAGACATATCGGTTAAAACGACTGAGTTCAAAAGTCCCGAGAAAAGTTCTGCCTTAAGTTGATATAGTTTATAACGACATATCGCTTACAGTATAACATTTAAAAAATATTTGCCCAGTGGAATGAATGTTTTTCCCCACATTTGCAATAATCATTTGTTTACTTGTGAGCAAATTTTTGTTATGCTCATAGATTATTTTCGAGGAATTCCAGAGGCTATTAGAACCAACAATAACAATACAGATTATAAAAAGAATTCAACAAGTTTTCGCACATCTTTTTAATATTTTTCAGGCAATAAATTAAATAAAAAATCGAACAATTTTTACACCCAAGAAATACTGATGCACGCACACACACACACGCCCAACGCGGTATAAGCAACCATAGTGCTGCGAGGTAGTAGAGTGATAAATGTTTATGGTCTTATTATTATTATTGTTGTTGTTGTATTTTTTGTCTCAACACACGCAACACATAAAAAATGCCGTAAACAAATAGCAAACAAAAAATTGTGAATTTTTGCAAGCAAATATTTCTACTTTTCCAAATAATCAGTATAGAAAATTTTGTTCAATATGGGGTTTCAAAAATAGCCTCAACACTCAATTCGGATGTTCTAGCGCCCGCACACTCCACCCGCATAAGAAAAATGTTCATTTTTTTTTTGATTTTTAATTCTGTTCCAATTTTCTATTTTAAATGTTTGGTAAATAAATGTGGTGATGCTATGACTGTGCCTGGCCTGGCCTGGCCTGGCTGGCTGCCTCACTGGGTAATGATACGACAAGATATTTGAAATGTTTTTTTTATTTTCCTCTGAATACTATTTATGTTTTTGGTAGTGGGTTGGGGTATTGGAATTTTATGAAATAATAAATCATGAATGTTACTCAAAATATTTACACCATCTAATCAAATGACACACTTATGTCTCTATATTATAAAAATAGTTTCGCCACCTTTTGATCTGAGACCTGTATATTTTTTCTTCTTCTGATTCTCTTCCTCATTTCCTCTCACAAAATTTAATCTCTTTTTTTTCTGAATAGAATTGATTTTTCTTCTATTTTGTAATAATTGATGTGACGTGTGACAGAAATAAAAATACAATTTTTGAAAACGGAAATTGAATAATATTTGTTGTTGTTGTGGTTACGAAGAATACAATAAATAGGTTGGCTGGCGTTAATTAGTTATGCTTTATAATAATGTGGGTGATAAATTTCAAATAATATCCATAGAACAAGTAAGGATATATTTTTCCTAGTGGTCTAGAGGAAAGCTCTTTAAAAATGTCACCTATATAAGACTATTTTGAATGCTTCAATGAACAGCAAGCCTTTTAAAGGTTTTCTGCGCAAAGAATGTATTTATGAAGAGGTTCAATAAAGCGAAGATCTTTCAAAAGGTTTGGTATAGAGAAAAACCCTCTCAAAGGTTACTCTGTAGAGAGATCACCTTTCATAAGGGTTTCTGTAGGCAAAATACCATTTAAATAATGTTCTATAGAGAAAAACTGTTTACAAAAGAGACACCTTTTATAACATCTTCATTTCTCTATATTCTCTACAGAGCGAAGGTCTTTTCTGAAAATCTCAAAATTTATTCTGTACAGAGATAACCAGTGAAAGTATATTTTCTGAACCAAATACCTTTTAAAATGTCTTTTATAAAGTAAAACTTTTTTTCCAAAACGGTTTCTATAGAGAACAACCTTTAAGAGATCTGCTATATAGAGAACACATTCTAAAACTAGTAGCAATCTATTATATTCACAACCTATTATATTTACCAAGCCTGTCCGAAGATGGGACCAATTTTATAATATTCGCCAAGGTTAGGTTAGGATGGGTTGGGGATGTACGGTTGTTGTAACAACCGTCAACTCGGAAACTATGTCCATTGTGATCATCCTTTATGTATAGGTATACCTATAAAGAAAAGAAAAAATATAGTGGAAGAGTAGAGGGAAGAATAGTGAGAAAGGGGGGGGGGGGGAAGAGAGATTATTTTAGCCAAGTCAATTTTTTGACAAAGCCTAGAATTTGGTTAGGGTCTATTTTAGAGAAGAAGTCTAGATTATCAATTTCATGACATCCAAACTGTTTATGTCTTCTGCTGATCAGCGATGGACATTTGCAGTGGATGTGCTCAATTGTTTCCAGTTCTTCTTCGTCCTCACATAGACGACAGTAATCCTCTCCACTGGAGTCCCACTTAGAACTGAGAGATCTAACTTTGCAGTGACCAGAATAATCCCCACAACAATTTTGATCTCCCTCTTGCTGTGATCCAGCAGCGAAGACGTTCTTTTGCGAGAGAATTCTGGCCAGATAGATTTAGAGATTCTGCAAGCAGGTTCCCTTAACCATCTGTTACCGACTACCTCGCAATGGAACGCACGGATTCTGCCAATGAAATAGCAGATGGGGGGTTTCACAGATCTCTCAATCAGAAGACTGGACGACTGTGACCCCCTCGCCTCGCCAATATTAGGCGAATATTCTGGCGTGTCGAGCTTGTGCGCAGCTCTTCCAATTTGAAAGAACATGTTCCGAAATGTTGTCTTCTACTTGATTTTTCCATCGAATTCGTGGCCTTTATATATGCCTTTTGTGCCGGGGCCTCCTCATCCTTTCTCACAACATGACCTAGCCAACGTAGTCCCAAGTAACCATGCTTCAGATCAGTACAACAGCACGGGTAGTATCAGTGTCTTGTAGAGTGTGAGTTTGGTCTGGCCTTGTTCTTGAATTGCTTCATTTCTTCTCCGAATTTCAAAAGCGATGTCATTAATTTTATTTGTGGTGGTACCGAGGTATATAAAATCTTTCACTACCTCGAAGCTGCAGTTTTAAAGTTCCACAGTTGGTCCGAGTCTACTGGACGTCTTGCGCCTTCATACAATCAGCTTCGTTTTCTCGTAATTTCCAGCTAGTTCCACATTGGCACACTTTTTCTCAATTCGTTCAATAGTGGCTGTTACCGCTCGTAATGTTCGGCCTATTATATCGATGTCATCGGCGTAGGCGAGTAATATGTGTTGTTTGGTGTACAGGGTGTCATTTCTGTTCACATTTGCATCTTGTATGACCCTTTCCAGCAGGATGTTAAACAGGTTTGTCGTGTGACCTGTTTAACATCCTGCTGGAACCTTGTCACCTTGTCTGAATCCTCGTTCGGTATTGAAGGGCTCCAAGAGGTCATTTCCTACTTTAACTGCTGACATTGTACCAGTTAAAGTTATCCTACATATTCGCATTAATTTTGCAGGAATGCAAATTTTGCAGGAATGCAAATTTTGCAGGAATGCAAATTTTGCAGGAATGAGGTGTTAAACCTCTGAGCGGTATGTGCTGCAGTTGAGAAAATCGGATCTATGGTGGATTTTCCAAGTCTGCAGCCGCATAGGTTTGGTCCTATTATGTCATTAACCATTGGGTTCAGTCGTTCACACCGCACGTTGGATAGCACTTTATATGCCATGGGAAGGAGACTAATTCCTCTATAGTTGGCACATATCTGGTCTTGTCTCCTTTTTTGTGCACGGGACACACGATGCTGAGGCTCCAATCATTGGGTATGCATTCCTCTAGACAAATTGTAATAATCAGCTGGTGCATGCTCCTGATCAGCATTTGAACACCAGTTTTAAATAGTTCGGCTGGTAGGCCATCGACATCAACATCATCATCGACAGGTGGTAACACTCTATACCGTCATCTCTTATTGGTTCTGGGGTATCTTCTTCACCCTTACATACTATTTCATACCAGAAGCTTTACAAAATTATCCTTCCAGATCCTCAACACGCTGTCAGTATCTGTCACTAGGTTTCCTGCGTTGGTAAAATTTCCGAAATTCTTCTGACTCTTGAACATCTCGATTTGCTCAAGCTCGAGTTTTACCTGTTTCTTTCTTCTTTCTTTTGAAAATACGTCTCTCCTCACTGTTTTTTCTCCCGATAAAAAGGAACTTTCAGAAGGTCTTCTACGGGTATATGACCTTTCTATCACTCTTCTATAGGAAGAGATTCTTCACTAGAAAGGTTTTGAAGGTTTGATTGAGAAGTTCTCTGTAGACAAAAGTTATTTAAATAAATGAGATCTTTTAAACGATCTTCTATAGACAGAACATCTTTCAAAATTTTTTATAAATAGAAGACATTTGAAAATGCAACTACTTTTCTGGATGTGCAGGAATACAAAGAAGTCATTGGTTGGTCAAAAAGGCACTGATTTGAGCCGATGTGCGAGAGCTCGATGTGTGAGAGCTCATTCGTTTTTAAAATTAAGACTACTAAGACTAATGTAAGACTACGATAATCTGGCATTCTCACAGGCAAATTTACACAAGATTGGGTGCGTCGAAAGCAGGTGTAGAGCATAAGAGGGAGACAGAGAAAAGTTGGAACATTTCCTATTTCCATGCCGAGTTTTCAGACTTCGAAACCATTTACAACGTAAATGTCTTGACTAAGAATAGACATGTAATCATCGTTAATACGAGGGTAGAACGTCTTTACTTCTTTAGGTCGTTAATTCAATTCATCTTGCTAATTGGTTCGTGTTTGATGCATAGCTAAATTTTTCATCGAACTTCTCTTTCCACATTATATTATTTGTACAGTTCTGGCGAACTGACAGAATCCTAAGGAGTAACTACCATAATAGAACTCAAAGGGAATAGCTACCATAACTGAACGCCCATTTCAATCGGAAGGCCTATCAATTGCATTTGAATGGAAAACGGTAGCTACCATAACAGAACCCAACGGAGTAGCTACCATAACAGAACGTCCATTTCAAAAGTACACAAAAGATACCTTAAGACTTGATGGTGGTTATTTAATGTTTTCGTGCAGTTTTTCTGCATTGAAAGCCAGTGATTATTTGAAAGCCAGTGTTTATTTAAACAACCCACAAAAATAAAATGTTTCCAGTTGTGGAAATGACCCTGAAATGAGAATTTGTGCACGATGATAATTCCCAACTCGTTGCCAGAAGTGTTAAATCATAGGTTGTCGAAAACGATGTGCCGAAAAAATTTCTGCAATTAAAAATTGTATAACCGACCAATTTGAAAGCTATAGGTTTTCATTTCAGGTTTGCGGGGATATTATTTAATATCGGTCCACATTATTGACCAGGGTGTGGTTTTGAAGTCCATAGATATATTATTGTCCCTAGATACATTTTTCACGTTTTAGATGCATAAATTCTTCTTCGAACTTCTCTCAAACTTCACTTCCCACATTATATTATTTGTAAAGTTCTGACGATCTGAATACTTCAAAATATACTTCTCTTTTCAAATGTGATTTCACAATTATTTTCCAGACTTCCAAGATTTTACATTTGTTCCTATTTTCAAATTTTATCGATCCGACCAGCACCCCATCACGACACCCACCAATCAATGTTGCATTAAAATGTTGAATATCTAATACCCCGCCTGTAGATATAGTGAGATGTTAATAACCTTGGCTAATGCACAACACAATATTTACGGTGGACAGTAGATGCGAGAGAGGGAGGTGATGGTGCTACCATACCCCAGAGTCCATTGAAACATATACGTCTACCACCAAATACCCATTACTCGTCGGTAGCAATTTCTTATCAAATAACAACAAATTACGTTATCAAATGACATAAAAACGAGTCAATAAACCTAGGACGCGAACACGTCAAAAGTGTGGACGATACCAGGCAGACAAAAAATATAGCAACAGTGGAATTTTGTTGTCGGCACAAGAGCTCAATGAATGTGGAGATTGAATGAATGTTGGATGGATGTAGTATGAAGAGAGGGACTGGGTGAAGCGATGGACTGAATGACTGTTGGGGCACTTTTTTAAGAAAGGAACGTAATATGATATGGATTGGTCATTGAGACCATTACACCAGAGTAGAGTATTAGCATATGGTTGGTATACGACAAAAAATAATAAAATAAAATAAAAAAATGTGTATCTGTGGAATGTGTAATATAGACGACACTTTTTATAACATAATACCGCCTTTTTATGTTTGCGCTCTTTAAATTTGATATTTAACCAAAAAAAAAAATGTATACTATTTATTTTTTTGACAAAAAATTATGCGATACATCATATGATGCTGGCAAGTGACGAACTTTCGGTTACCCAATATATTCGAAACGTAGTTAATTTAATTTATCCAGATTCATTCTTGAGGACCACGGTCAAATAATCAAAGGTCTACAGCAATTAGTTGTCTATTTTTATGGCGCTTGAAACTGGACTAGGTTCGTTCTCCTTCAATAGGTAAACAACGGACAAACACACATGCTCAAGGCTTTAATACGCCCTCCAGAACATTTTCTGGATAATATTAGACATTTATTCTAATGCCACGGTCGATTAATACGAGCGGAGAGCCCACACCATCACCATGGCCGGCGCTTGAGTTCTGGTGGCCAACCGAAGGTGAACATTTACAGCTGATCTCTTGTGGCGGTGAAGAAGATACCCCAGAACCAATAAGAGATGACGGACGATAGAGTGTATACCACCTAGCCAAGATGCCGTCATAATCGCAATTAATCGGCTGAATAATAATAACAAAGCAGCAGGTGCCGATGGATATACCAGCCGAACTATTCATGACTGGTGGTCAGATGCTGGTTATGAGCATGCACCAGATGATTAGTACAATTTGGCTAGAGGAATGCATGCCCAATGATTGGAACCTCAGTATCCTTTGTCCCGTGCACAAAAAATGAGACACTACGATATGTGCCAACTATGGAGGAATTAGTCTCCTTCCCATCGCATTTAAAGTGATATCCAGTGTGCAGTGTGAACGACAGAAGGCAATAGTTAATGTCATTATTAGACAATACCATTTCCTATCCGTTAAGTGGTGTTTAAAGTCATGTCTGCGGTAATGGTGAGCAGAAATGACACTCTCTACACCAAACAACATATGACACAATGGGTCGAATATTGCGAGCGGTAACATCCACCTTTGAACGAATTGAGAATGAGTCTGCCAAAATGGGTCAGACAGTAAATGGCGAGAAGACCAAGCTGATGGTATCAACGAGCAAAACGTCCAGTAGACTAGGATCAACTGTGGAACTTGAAAACTACAGCTTCGAGGTAGTGACCCAATTCACACTCTGCAAGACGCTGTTATTACACGTGCTGTTGTAAGGAGCTGAAGCATGTGTACTTGCGCAAGCAGATGAGGCAGCTCTTGGAGTGTTTGAGAGAAAATTCTCCGGAAGATCTATGGGCCGATCTGCGTCGATGGTGAATGAAACATAAGCTATACCATCTATTCTCGGACATCGACATAGTCAGACTGATCGAGCTGCAGCAACTACGTTGACTAGGCCATCTTGTGAGAATGGATGAACATGCCCAAATTCAAAAGGCATATAAAAGCGAGCCAGGTGATTTTTCACGCAGAAGGGGAAGTCCACGAATCCGATGGAAAGGCGAAAGATCAAGTAGAAGACAACATGACGGAAAATGGTCTTTCAAATTGGATGAGATGCGCACAAGACCATAAGTAAGTAAGTCAATCAACCTTATGCCCTTGTCGAATGTTTCTTCATGGAAGCTGAATTTTTCGATGGTGGTTCCAAAAATATTTTCCCTTTTTTGCATTTATATCCCCAAGCAGAATTTTAATGTCACGGTCATATGATGTTTCTAGGCGCTCGTAAAATATGTCTTTGGTCTGCTCATCTTTGTCTTCCGTCGGAGCATGGGCGCAAATAAGACTGATGTAGAAGAACTTCGCTTTTATACGGATTATAGCAATTCGTTCATCTACATACCTCAAATAATATTCATTAAATTTCGCAACTTGATCCGACTAGTCAATCATTGTATGTTGCATAGGAATTTGTCCATAATGAATTCCTTTATCGGTGGTCGCCTAAATAATGCATTGGACCCCAAAGACTTATTGACATCTTAATTTCGATTTTATTTCCATCTTTGGATCTCAAACAAATCACTTAAAAATATGTTTCTAGTTTGATTTGTGTATATAATATTGAGTTCCAAGGCAACACACAAACAGCAGCAGCAACAACAACATCCAATACCCCATATATGTCAATACAAATAAATTCAATCCAAGAAAAACAAAAAACAACATAAAAATCTATAAATGACGTCGTCGTGTTGCAACAATTATTGTTTCGACAAACTTTAGTTGTTCTCTTCTACATGTCGAACATGCCTTCGTATATACATACCTACATACATACATACACACATAAACAAATTTGTCAAATCAAAGCTGAAAATGGCAATGGCAGCAACACCAATAGCAACGGAATCCTTTGGTGTATTCTGTTTTCTGACGTACACAGAAACGATTTTCGAGTACCACAAATTGTATACCTTAAACGATCGAATGTTCCGCCTTGCCTCATCTCTCCTTCTTCGTTCTTCTTCTTCTTTTGTTACCCCAACCAAACAATAGTGGCAAACTTTTTAGAAAAGGTAATTGCAGCAGCGAACGTACTGCCATATACATCGATGATTATTGAGAGACGTTGTTGCAAGTGCCTGGCAGGCTGCCTAACCTGGCATCCAGTCAGCCAGCGAGCCCGGGAAAATACCAACAAATTCTTAATAAAATATGAATGTATCGCTGTTGTTCTCCTCATCGTCGTCATTGTCGCTTGTTGTCTGGCTGTTCACTTGTCGTTGCTGCTGCTGCTGCTCACTCAATGAGTAAAATTGACAAAATTCATTCGTAATCACAATGAATGCATTTACGTCAATCGCTATATATGGTGCGGGACTATAGAAACGGCAGCAGCAGTGGCACCCCAAATGAATAATCTCAAAATATTGTGGCGTCAGTCATTCAATTTTTGTTTTTCTGGTTTCCTTTCTCTCTTTCTCAAATACTCGTAGTACGTGCCGAGTTATGACATCTTGAAAATACAAATTTCTGTTATTAGAAAAATTAGTATTTTGTGGCACAAAAAAATCTGAATGCAACATTGTTGCAATGAATGAATCAATGGGGGGCAAATGGGCATTCAAGCACTTATTATTTTTGTGATAGGAAATGCAATGGTGGGGGAATGGACGAAAAGTACATTTTGTTGGAAAATTTAATGAAAACAAATCTAGAAAAAAAAAAGATTTTAAAATCGTACACGAAGTAGACTATACTGACCAAGACAAATTTCTGCGGACTTATATCCCAAGCTTGGGCGATCTAAAAATGACTCAAAGCTGTAGTTTTCAATTTCTACAAATGGTCCGAGTCAACTAGATGTATTGCGCGTTGATACCACCAGCTTAGACTTCTCGCCATTTACTGTCATTCCCACGTTGGCAGACTCCTTTTCAATTCGTTCAAAGGTGTCTGTTACCGCTCGCAATGTTCAACCCATTATGTCGACGTCGGCGACGTAGGCAAGTAACATATGCTGTTTGGTGTATAGAGTGCCATTATGACCTTTTCCAAGAGAATGTTAAAAAGGTCACACGACAAACTGTCACCTTGTCTGAATCCTCGTTCGGTGTTGAAGGTCATCTTCACCGCCACTATTTATTACCAGAAGTTTTTCAAAACCAGATCCAAGGTGGCCAAAACTAAAGCAACTGAAGTTGAAAGCTGAATAAATGACCTTTTTGAAAATAAACTCATAGCAAATTTTTTCAGAAATAAATAAGTAATTTCTTCATTAAAAAAAACCAAAAATATAAACGCAAAATTTGTTTTGAAATAAAAAAATATTCTATAGTAAACTAAATTGACACAATTTTTGCATGGTCAAAACTAAAGCAACTTTTTATTTTTTTTTTCCTATAAATAAGCAAGTTTTGCTAGAAGTCGACAGCATAACAGTAGTCCGACAAAAACGACCACGACACATATCTGCGGACTATATCCCAAGCATGGGCAAATTAGAATATGTACACCCTAGTATATTTCGCATAGCAATTTTTAATACAATTGATGATTTCAGATTTAGGGCCAATCACCCCACGAGCATTTTCGTTACATATTTCGTCTGGCCGTTTTTATATCCTCAGCCTTTTGGCTAATAAGGATATATTCACTTTGCTACGATAAAAATGAGCCTTTGCGAAATATCGGTTTTAAAAGCCAAGTTGCTTTACACCAAATACGATTCAGACAATTTTTGGAGTCGATTGACAAATACCCATCCGTCTGTCCGGTTTGCTGATATGCACGATAACTCTCGAAGGAAGAAAAATATTTTATCCAAAATTTGCACATCGTAATATTTTTTTCCAAACATAGATTCAGTTTGAACATGGCGTATATTGGTCAACTCCATCTGATACCTTCCACGCAAAGTATCAAAATGTAGAACATTTATAAATTCAAAATCAATCGAATTGAGTGCCCGTTTTAATATAAAAATTTGCACATCGAAACATACCAAACCTAAATGAAGTTCGATGATGGAACCAATTCGCAATCTCTTCTACATACCCCACAAAGTGTAAAAATGTCGAAATTTTATATAAAGCTTATGTGGTATCAGATTTGATACTTTAAATGGTTATCCTAATATTTTTCCAAAGACTTCCGGGTACTTACCTCAGAAAAAAACACAATTAAAAAATGTACATTTACATGGTATTCTCGTCAGCTTAGGTTAACCCAGTCGTGTCCAGCGTCCCCATAAGGATACTAATAATTGATTTCAGTTGGCTTAATAAACTGGTGATTATGGGGAGCGGCTACGACGGCTTACCGAAGTTTCTATGTGGAACATTAAACCGAAGTTTCTGTGTGGACAAGTCAACTGAAGCCTATGTGTGTACGTATTTATGGGGAGCCACCAAAAAGAATTGCGAATGATCGTATGTGCAATGAACATCCAGAAAACAAAATAGCAAGCATGTGTGCAAGTGCAAGCCACCCTCCGTGAATGTAACTGAAATACTTATGTTTGCGGTGTAACAACGTGAATGAGAATTATATGATAATGTAGAAGACGCGGATAAATGACAATGCTTAGCCATCGCAGGCTGGCTAGGTCATATATACCATCTGTACCATTCGTGTACAGATGTTATAGTTCATCATTTATTCGACGCCGATATTCACTATCGACGCATTGATCTTTCGGACATTTTTTTCACAAACACATGCTTAATAATCATATACCGGAGCGGGTAGTATCAACGTCTTGTAGATTGTGAGTTTGATCTTGTGAGAGGTCGCCTTGTCTCTGGCTTGGCATATTTGGACCATAGTGTAGCAGTTGTTGGCAAATAATATCCTTCACCGAATCTCAAAACTGATGTCGTTTCTTTATTTATGGCGGTAGCGATGTAGATACGATCCATAAATACCTCAAGGCTGTAGTTTTCAATGTCTACAATTGGTCCGATTCTACTGGACCTATTTCGCGTTCATACCATCAGCTTGGTCTTCTCGTCGTTTACTGCCAAACTCCTACTCAGTTTGTTCAAAGGTGGCTGTTACCGCTCGCAATGTTCGGGCTGTTGAAAATGGCTTATTAGGTGGAATGTGCCGATATGTTCTTCGTGGGCCTTTTTTGGTCTATGGTGGATTTGCCAGGTCTGAAGCCACATTTGTGTGGTCCAATAACGTAATTTACTATTGGCTTCAGTCGTTCACGCAACACGCTGAATAGAACTTTATATGCTATGGGAAGGAGACTTATTCCTCTATACTATAGTAGTAAATATATATTTTTTTTGAACTACATATGTTAAGACCTGAAATAAGGGACACATATAAAACGAAAATTTTTAAAATTCAAATTTGGGGCCAAAAATGTGTACAGTTCAAATTATTTAAATTGCTTCGTATTGGACTTTGTACGAATTAAGGATGTAGCAACGTCAATTTTTTTTATACCCAATTTCGGAAAGTTGCATAAAATATGTGCACGGAAGGACTAAAAAATACAATTTTTTAATAAAAAAAAAACATAATAATAGAATTTATATATTTTTAAATTAATTTAAATGAACAGTATTTTTGAGTTACCAGCACAACAACAAACATTTTTTAAGTGCAGGTATGTTAAAAGTTCAGATATCTTAAATCATTGCATTAAAATGGGACAAAATTAAATTTTCTAGAGTGCGCGATCAACGTTAATTATTTTTTCTGCAGTTCAATTAAATTAAATAATATTTCAGGAAGAGAGAAACATAAGAATAAATATTGTGGTGTATAAAAATCTATTTTTTTATACACCACGTGCAGCTAAACGAAAAAATATTAGATAAAGTTAGGGAAAACTAACAAATATTTGGCACAGGCATCTTAAATGTGCAGGTATGAATTGTGCACCTAAACCAAATACTTCTGGGGGAATCTGAGAAAATATATGGGCAGTTAAATATAAGTGCAGCTCAGTACAAGGTACTGTATATATGTTATACTGGAAATTGTTTTCAATTGTTTTGTTGTTTTTTGCACATATATATTTGTACATGATGCATTTTGGGCAGTTAAATCTAAGTGCCGATTTTTTACCAAAAACCAAGTTAAAAATAAGGAAGATCTTCACCGATTGGCTTTATCCTAGTTCATACGAGAGCTATACACTCCCAGAGAAACGTTGCAAAATTTGGAACCGATTGGATTATTAGTTTTTGAGTTATCGTGCCCGCCATTCGCAAAAAAATGTTTAGAGAAAAACGCGTTTAAAGTTTGAGAAGCCCTTCAGCCGTCACATGATGCTGACACAATAAATCGGATATATCTTCAAGAGTTCTTGAGATTTTCACTTGAAATTTTGTAGGGACATTCTTTAATCAGTGTAGGTTCGAATTATATCAACAAAAATTTTGACCCCGAGAATGGGGGGGGGGGTCCCCTTAAAAGAATATCAACATCAAAATTTTAAAAACGTTGGAATTTCAATCATTTTTTTGTGGAGGTTCATCTAACTACCCTTTAAATTAAAATACCACAAATCTTGACACTTTGGGTATTGTTTTGTAATTTGAACTCGGTTCACCTCTATAAATCTTCAAAATACAACGACATTTTTTTTTGCATTTATTGTTTGTCGTCGGAATTTCAGTTATTTATTTTTAAGGGGTGTTATAAAAACGGGTTTAAATTCGGTTTCTTGAGTGGATGTTTTTGCGTGCTTTTTTGAATAAAAAAAAGAAACATAAATTTATTTCAATTTCATTCATTCATTAATGAAAAAAATAAATAATGAACGAACACAAGAAGATGTCAGAAGTTAGTAGTCGGAACAATAGATTTGCATTCTATTATCTTTTTTTGTCGTCGTCGTCGTCTACGTCGTAGGGTGTTCTTTTATTCATAGACTGTTTGTGCATAAAATTTTGTTTTCTAAATATTCACACATTATTTAAAATGAAACAAAACAAAGAAACCTGATTTGGATTCTAAAAACGAAAATATCGGCATTTCTGTTCTTCTTCAACACGCCGAATTCTGTAGAGCAAAAATAACAGTAAAGTGAAATAAATGTGTTTTCTTTTGATCAAACAAAAGAGTTTTATTTAATTTCAGTTTTTGTTTTAGTACGTCGTATATTAATAGGGGTTATAAGGTTAACGAGTTTCAAAAGCCCAGTTAGGTTATTAAAGGGTACCAATATTGAATCGTAAACTGAACTGGCAAAATATTTTGGTTGTATTGTGAAATTTCGGGATTTGAAATCCTGAACATTTTAGCATTTAAAACCCCATAAGGAAAACATCTTTAGTAAAATCAAATGAGGAATATTTTTGTAGAACATTTAGTCCTTGTAACTCGTTTCCTTGTGTGTCCTTTTCGTCCTTTTTTTATTGAATCGGACTCCAATTATCACAAGATGCGATGTCTCATCCTTGCAATATCCTACAAAAATGTAGCTAATAAACTTTTGGGTGGGGTACTCAATGACGTAAAATCGATATTTTAACGTTTTCTTGACCTATTCTCAATATTACCCGTGTCATGTCAATAAACCCATTAATATAAATTGAAAAAAATAACCTTTTTGGTATTCAGACACTAAAACCGGTTTCAATGCCTTATATGCATATCATTTCAAAAAAACATTTATATATATGACAAATACGCAAAAAAGAAATTCATTTCGAGAAAAAAATAACACTAAAACCGGTTTCAATGCCTTATATGCATATCATTAGAAAGCTTGTAAACAAACGTGCTAAATTTGTTGAATTTTTGAACCGGATATTCTATTTATATGCATATCATTTCAAAAAACATTTATATATGACAAATATTATATTCAGACTGAATATCTGAATATCAAAAAATTTAGAAAACCGGTTCTTTCTTCTTTGAAAAATATTTTTTGTTTTGACGGATATTCTGATAATAGAACCGATAATTGTCCGGTTCAATGAATTTAGCACGTTTTTTAGTGGTTTTCTAATGATATGCATTTAAGGCATTCAAATCGGTTTTAGAATCTGAATATCCGATTTGAAAATTTAGAAAACCTGTTCCTTTTTCCTCGAAATTATAAGTTTTTAGAAAATATCTGGTTCAAAAATTAAGAAAACCGGTTAGTTTTTCAACGAAATTAATTTTTTGTGTATTTTGAGGTAATTCGTACAATATTTCTAATAACTTTTATAGTCATGCTAAATAGGTCAAAACAAATAATTAATTTCGAGGAAAAAGAACCGTTATTCTTTATTCTACGCATATAAGACATTCAAACCGGTTTTAGTATCTGAATATCCGGTTCAAAAAATTGGATAACCGGTTCTTTTTTCCTCAAAATTAATTTCTTTTTTTTACGTATTTGTCATAGCTATATATGTTTTTACAAAATAATTCATACCAATCCGACAGTTCTTCATAATAAGAAAATTCATACATATAGGGTTTTTGTGACAAGAAACGGGTAACATTGAGAATAGACCATCAGAACGTTATGGTATCGATTTCCCGTCTTTGAGGACCCCACGTAAAATCTTATGAACAACATTTTTGTAGAAAATTGCAAGGAAAAATAAATTCAAATAAATAAATGAATAGGACACACAAGGAATCGAGTTGGAAGAACCGAACGATCTAAAAAAAAATTCTTCATTCGATTTTACTGCAGAAATTTAATCTCAAATACACACAACACAATACAAATGAAGATATGAAGCTATTTCATCAAGTATAATACGGGCGATGATCATAAATATATGTGTAAGTGTTATGATTAAATAATTTAAAAAATTGCTACCAGGATTTTCGTGACACTTCCTCTCACACAGCTGATTGAAACAATTACAGAATATATACCTACATAGAATATTCGTGTTTAACTTGTCAATCAAACAACAAATGCTACAAGTAAATTTAAAAACACATACACACACCCACCCAGACACACCCTTTATTTGCATTTCAAAATTCCATTATCTGCTATGTACATAGATAAACATACATACATGTTAGATAAGAGTGTTTGAATTTACAGTGGAACACCACACATACATACACACACACACACACGAAAACACAAGTAAACATTTCACAAAGGTGGACATTTCTTTTAAAATAGAGTGTATCCTTGTCCTGCCTTTCACTCTTCCTTGCTTGGCAAATAAATTATTTGCAAAGGGTATATGGTGTGTGTGTCTCCCCTTTAAGAATTGTTCACTATATATGTATATGTATGTACGTATGTATGCATAGCAAGTACACATGCACCATACATACTGCAAATTGTTATGGCGCTTAAAGTTAGTTAGTGTAGCTGCTGATTACTCTACTACTCACTTGCTGCTGATTACAACCGCCGCCACTCAGTCACTCACTGATGTAGTAATCATTTAAAATAGCTCTAAAAATAAAAGAATAAACGAACGAACCGAACCGAACTGAAACGACAAAAAACAACAGTTAGTCATAATTTGACAAGAATGTTTTCAATTGCCGGTTGTTGTTGTTGTTGTTTTTTGTTTATTATTATTTTTTTTTTTGTGTGAAAAATGGGTTATTAAGTTTAATAACTGAAACGACCTTGTGTCACATTTTTTTATTCGCTCTCTCTTGATTTGCAAATAAAATAAAATTCAGGCGCAGAAATAAAAACGCCACGCCACGCATGCAATCATAGCTAAGTGTGCATAACAAAAGGCAGGCCGGCGGTTGGGTCGGCAAATTGGACCCGCTGTTTTGTGCAACAAACACTTTTGGGGTTGGTGGGCGTTGTGTTGCGGCTACAATTGTGATTAAATTGGTTCATTGGGGACAACACACACACGATATATTATTATTTTTTATTATTAAATGGTTTTTTGTTTAATTTTTGAAGAATGCATAGAGACGATATGGGATCTGAGATCTCAAGGGATATCACGAGACTCACAAAATGGTTTGAGTTAAAAAAAAAATATATATATATATATTTCAAATGTCACGGCATATTTAATACGAAGAAAAGTCGATCTTAAGATTTAGTGAGTTGCCATCGTGAAGTGGAAATCTTCGGAGGAGGTTTCATTAAGTAGTCGCAGATAAGTTTACAATTTTATGGAATTAGAATTCTATGGTGGGTTAATGGATATATATCCTTTTTAACGTACTCCAGAGAATCTGAAATTGGACGATCTGAAGTGATTTAAAACATATCTCAGACATATGGCGTGATCATTTTTTTCTGGCGACCTTATCACACCTGGAGTGATAGCGTCATATCTTCATTTATAGCTTTTATGTGTTTTTTGTGACTACGTACCTTTAGTCGAATCGAATGATGAATTTTTTGTAGAACAATTCATTCTCCTAACTCGATTTCTTGTATGTCAATTTCGTTTCTTTTTCGTCCCTTGAGTATTGAACCGGACTCCAATTACCATAAGATGCGTTTTTTCATTCTAAAAACATGTTGTTAATAAGATTTTTGGTGGGGCCCTCAAAGACGAAAAATCGATATTTTAACATTTGAATGGTCTATTCTCAATTTGACCAATGTCATGACACTAACACCCTATATGTACAGGGTTGCCCATATTCGACGGACCCATGTTTTTTTTTTTTTAAATCAAAGAAAAAATAAAAATGTGGCGGTTGGCAATGTTAATCATTTAATTTGTTCCAAGTAGATTTGTTTACATCAATTTTTGAATATGATATCTCTCAAATGGCCCCCTCTGGCGTTGAAGACGTATTGTGTCCTTTTTGCTGTATTTTCCATCGTTTTTGCCAACATTTCGGCCGGAATAGCGGCTATTTCTTCACGAATGTTGTCCTTGAGCTCTTCTACAGTCCTTGGCTTGTTAACGTAAACCTTTGACTTCAAATATTCCCACAAGAAGAAGTCAGGCGGCGTCAAATCGGGAGAACGCTGTGGCCAGTCCAAATCACCACTTTTCGACATCAAACGGCCCGGAAACAAATTCTTCAGAAAATCGATTGTTATGTGACTTGTGTGCGGTGGAGCGCCGTCTTGTTGAAACCAGAACTGCCTCATACGCTTTCGACGAATAATTGGCATCACAAAATTGGTCATCATGTCGCGATAACGCTCCTGATTGATGGTAACAGCATGGCCATTTTCATTTCGGAAGAAAAACGGCTTAATGGCCGTTTTCACACTAACGCCGCACCAAATTGTGACTTTTTCGTCATGAAGAGGCACTTCTTGAATCTCCTGAGGATTTTCAGTGGCGTAAAAATGGAAATTTTGCTTATTTACGGTCCCATTCAATGTGAAATGGGCTTCATCGGACATGATAATTTTTTTCCAAAATTGCTCATCTTCGGCCATTTCGATGACTCTTTGGGTCCATTCCAATCGATGAGGCTTGTCCGCAGGCAATATTCTTTGCGTCAATTGAATTTTGTACGGGAACAAATGCAAATCAATGCGAATAATCCGTTGTAAAGTGGACCGAGCCATGCCCAACTGCTGAGAACGGCGTTTTTGGGATGTTCTTGGGGACCTCTCAACACTGGCTCGTACGGCAGAGATATTCTCGGCCGATCGCCTTGGTCGACTTTTATATGGCCTCTTCGGATTAGAAAGAGCCTTACCAGTCAAAAATTTTTCGTATAAACGCTTAATGGTGTTCTTAGAAGGCGCACTTCTCACATTTTTTTATGTTTTAAAAGCACGTTGTGTTTTCACAATTGACTTCTTCTGTTGAAGGTAAATTTCAACTATTTCAGAGCGCTCGCGTGGCGTGTATTGGTTCAAGGTAAAAATCTGCTTGGACTGACGCTTCAAACGCGGTATGTCATTAAGCGAAGTTATGGCGTTGCCAGATGGGTCCGTCGAATATGGGCAACCCTGTTCGAATACGCCAACAAAATAAATTTTGTGAAAAAAGAACCGGTTTTATAAATTTTTGAACCGGATATTTGGATAATAAAACCGGTTTTATTATCGAGAAAACGAATTTTAACATTTTAATGACCTATTCTGAATTTTACCCGTGGCATGGCACTAGAACCATATGTGTATATGTTGCAATAAATTCAGTATACATTCTTTATTATGTTGAACGGACGGATTCGTTCGAATTATTTTCAAAAAACATATACAGTCGAATTCGGTTAAGCGAAAACGCATAATTTCAGTAATTTTTTTCTCTTATGCTGAATTTTCAATTAAGTGGACTTCGGATAATCGGAACTCTAAACGAAGTTCTGAATAAATATATGAAAAACTGTGAAATTTAGAAATAACGAAATCAATTAAGTGAGAATTTACTTTTTTGTTGACACTTTGTTTTTGCATAGTTGGAAAATGCGCAGATTCATTTTAGAGATTGCACTTACAAAAATTTTATGAATTTCGTCGCGGTTACAAAAATTATATTTTTTCTCTTAAACGGTGCTCGTTCCATATATATTTGTGTTTTCCAAAAAAACCTTTCTCTTATACGGATTTTCAATTATCCGGGTTTTCATTTAAGCGAAGTAAAGTGTTTGAAAATTCATCCGAAATATTAATTTATTATTTTTGGTTCCAATTAACCGATTTTTTCGATAAACCGGCGTTCGCTGATTCGAATTCGACTGTATAATCATGCCAAATACTTAAAAAATTGAGGTTTCTAATTTTTTGAACCGGTTATTCCGATAATACCTCATTATATTAGAAAGCTAGTGAACAAACGTGCTAAATTTTTTGAACTGGAACATCGGAATATCTTTTTTCCATCTAATTTAATTTTTTAGGCGAATTTGGCATAACTATAAAAATCGTATGTAAAAAAATAAATTTCGAGAAAATATAACCGGGTTTTTATACTTTTGAGACGAATATTCAGTTACTAAAACCGGTTGCAATGCCTTTTATGCGTATTATTAGAAAGATAGTAAACAAACGTGTTAAATTTATTGAAACGATCTATTTTTTATTATCTGAATATCCGGTTCAAAAATTTAGAATACCAGTTTTTTCCCTCGAATTTTATTTTTTTCCGCGTATTCGGCATAACCATAAAAATCTTATGAGCAACATTTATATTGCGAGCATGAAAAAATCGCATCTTGTGATAATTGGAGTCCGGCTCAATAAATTAATTCCAAAAAGGACACACAAGGAATCGAGTTAGAAGGACGAAGGACGTTTGGGAAGACCTATGTCCCAATCTTTATGTCCCAATCTTTCAAATACCCTATACCTTAAAAATATCTAAAATAGGGTCAAAACATGAACATATGCTGATAATTTTGTTCCAAAGGTATCTCAGCGAACGCCAAATTACAGTCAATTATATTGGTAAATATGCTTGAGAATCTCAAAATCTTTATGATTGACTGTAAATGTAAAAAATAATATCTACAGTTTTCAATACTATAAATCCTCAGATTTATACCAGTTCATACCATAAATATTTTTTTTAAATAATTTATTAAAATTTTGTAATCTAACCCTTAGTGTTTGGAACCTAGGAGCACCTAACTATCAAGTTTGATGTACTCATGCTAAGGATTTCCCAAATAATATAATTTTGTAAAATTTTTCTTTTTCAAAATTTCTCACATTTATAATGTCTTCTGCCAACAAAATGAAATCATTAAATTGAAAAAAGTTTTTGTTTGTTGCTTTTGTTTTAATTCATATTTCATTTTATGAATTATAGCCACGATAATAACCTCATTTAACTGGGCTCTCTTGCCTGACTGCCTGGCTGCCACACACACACACAGCTAACAATTTAAGGCGACTTAACACCAAATAATGACTGACTAACACTGACGGGCTGTCTGATACTTTGCGCGCGCTCATGTGTGGAACAAAGTGATGAAGTTGTCGTTCAGTACAAAAAAATAAAACAAAGCGCACACAAAATGCAATCAAATCTAACCGATAAAAAACTAAGTTTCGTTAGTTTTCCATTTTTTTGTTATTCTTTTTTAGAAGAACACAGAGAAAAGAGTAACAAAACAACAAATTAAATAGAATTAATCATACTTACTTGACAGTCTGAAAATTAGTCAGTCAGTGAGTCCATCAGTCAGTCATTCAGTTCGTCACTTGGTGTGGCATGATAATCATTTGCTAGATTTCTAAAACAAAAGCACAAATGAAAAAAAAGACTTAATTCAACTCTTCTTCTTTGTTTTTTTTTTTTTGCAGCAATTAATAAATAATTCATTACATTAATTGAGGGAATCCTTCGCTTCGTAAATGTTGCGCTTGATTGCCTTAAGTGAGTTTTAGTGTTGCCATGTGGAAAATAATAATTTTTTTATTTATAATAAAATATAAAAAAATTTCATATATTAAGATAAGGGTTTTATTATCTTCACCGTAGGAGGGAGAGTTCTTTCGGTGTTCAATGTCCCTTGTATATCTAAGTAATCTGAGGTCATTGTAAAATTCGACATCGATGGAACCATACCCCATTGTCTTTTTGTGAAATCACAGTACGTGGGCTACTACGTTTATTTTTTGACTATACTTGTATATAGTTCACTATATTATTATTTTGACATCACTAAGTTTTGCCCGATACCATCTGACATTTCCATTTTCATAACATAAACATACTCAATACGTACCAGAATGTGTTGTGTTGTTTGTCATTAACCCGCGAATATTTTCGAGCAGGGACCGAAAATAACAGTTATTTTTTAAAATGCGAACAAAAAAATCTTCATGTTAGAGACATGGGACACCAATAGTGTCATATACCAATAGATTCGTATTGAGGAGCCCATTAAGGATATTGAGTGATCTTGAGAAAACACTCTCAGTTCCCATGTTAAGGATTATTTTTTAACGGAAAAAATAAACGTTGATTTTTAACTGTTAAAAATTATTTTTTTTTCCGTCAAAAATAAAAGTCTTTTTAGGATTTTTATTTTTTCCGTCAAAAATAAAAGTCTTTTTTGGACTTTTATTTTTTCCGTCAAAAATAACAGTTTTTTTGGGACTTTTATTTTTTCCGTCAAAAATAAAAGTCTTTTTGGGACTTTTTTTTTCCGTCAGAAAATAAAAGTCTTTTTGGGATTTTTATTTTTTCCGTCAGAAAATAAAAGTCTTTTTATGCAATGAAGTTTATACAACTTGTAATCAGCTATAAAATTACAATTTATAAATCTCTGTCCTTATTACAATAAGTGTACACATAAGTAATCAAGATCAAAGGTAAAAAATATTTGTTATAAATTTTTAAAAAATAGTCTTGTGTACCAAATCATGAATATAAATTAAAGAATCATTCCCCTGACTATTAGGTCAAAGGTTATATAACTGGTACCAAACTCTATATGTTTATTTACGTAAAAAGACTTTTATTTCCTGACGGAAAAAATAAAAATCACAAAAAGACTTTTATTTTTGACGGAAAAAATAAAAGTCCCAAAAAACTGTTATTTTTGACGGAAAAAGTAAAAGTCCCAAAAAGACTTTTATTTTTGACGGAAAAAATAAAAATCCCAAAAAGACTTTTTAAAAAATAAATAATTAATGTGGATTTTTTTTATTTAGGTCACATAATAACAGTTATTTTTTACCTGATTGGATATAAGTTATAACCGTTACGGTCCCTGTTTTCTAGCGATCATTATTGCCTCTACCATAAGGTGAAAAAAATTCAGCAGAAATGTGGAAAGCATTGTCGATTTTGCCATGTCCTTTTATTTGTTTTATGTAATTAAACGAATTAATAAAATACTTCACGAAATAGGAGATATTTTTCTAATATTTCGATACAGCTAACCTAAATTTAAAATGGAAATAAAAAATTTAGGTTGGGCGCCACAACTTTGTGTCAAATTTAAATTTTAACTATGAACAAATACTTTTTTAAAGTAGTTTCGTTGTACCAAAGTCCCTATTTATCTTTCGATTTGCATGAAATTTGGCATGGCCACTGAATTAGGCCTAAAATGACGTACCTGAAGTTTCGTGAAAATCGGTTCAGCTTTAGATATAGCTCCCATATATATTTTCGTTCAATTTAATGTGAATGGAGCACCAAAGTCCCTAAAAATCTTTCTAATGGCACGAAATTTAGCCAAGCATATTGAATTAAGTCGAGAATGATGTGTGTTAAGTTTCGTGAAAATCGGTTGAGATTTAGATATAGATCTCATATATATTTTCGTCCGATTTAAGGTAAATGGTGCCACAAAGTCCCTATATATCTTTCGATTTGCACGAATATTGGCATAGCGTACTGAATTAGGCCTAGAATGTACGTGAAGTTTCGTGAATATCGGTTCAGATTTAGATATAGCTCACATATATATTTTGGTCCGATTTAATGTAAATGGTGCGCCAAAGTCCCTAAATATCTTTCGATTTGCATGAAATTTGGCATAGCGTATTGAATTAAGCCCCGATTTAATGTAAATGGTGCCCCCAAAGTCCCTAAATATATTTCGATTTGCACGAAATTTGGCATAGCGTACTGAATTAAGTCTACAATGATGTGTGCTATGTTTCGTGAATATCGGTTCAGATTTAGATATAGCTCCCATAATATTTTCGTCTGATTTATAGTAAATTGTGCGCCAAAGTCCCTAAATATCTTTCGATATGCACGAAATTTGGCATAGCGTATTGAGTTAAGCCTGGAATGATGTGTGTTAAATTTCGCGAAAATTGGTTTAGATATAGCTCCCATATATATTTTCGTCCCATTTTAGGGTAAATGGTGAACTAAAGTCCTTATATATCGTTTGATTTGCACGAAATTTGGTATATCGCGCTCAATTAAGTCTAGAATGATGTGCGTTAAGTTTCGTGAATATCGGTTCAGATTCAAATATATCTCCCATATATATTTTCGTCCGATTTAAGGTAAATGGTGCGCCAAAGTCCCTAAATATCTTTCGATTTGCATGAAATTTGGCATAGCGTATTGAATTAAGCCCCGATTTAATGTAAATGGTGCCCCCAAAGTCCCTAAATATATTTCGATTTGCACGAAATTTGGCATAGCGTACTGAATTAAGTCTACAATGATGTGTGCTATGTTTCGTGAATATCGGTTCAGATTTAGATATAGCTCCCATATATATTTTCGTCCGATTTATAGAAAATTGTGCGCTAAAGTCCCTAAATATCATTCGATTTGAACGAAATTTGGCACAGCGTTTTGAATTAAGCCTGGAATGATGTGTGTTAAATTTTGCAAAAAATTGTTTTAGATATAGCACTTATATATATTTTCGTCCGATTTAATGTAAATGGTGAACTAAAGTCCTAATATATCGTTTGATTTTCACGAAATTTGGTATATCGCGCTAAATTAAGTCTAGAATGATGTGTGTTAAGTTTCGTGAATATCGGTTCAGATTCAAATATATCTCCCATATATATTTTCGTCCGATTTATAGAAAATTGTGCGCCAAAGTCCCTAAATATCTTTCGATATGCACGAAATTTGGCATAGCGTATTGAGTTAAGCCTGGAATGATGTGTGTTAAATTTCGCGAAAATTGGTTTAGATATAGCTCCCATATATATTTTCGTCCCATTTTAGGGTAAATGGTGAACTAAAGTCCTTATATATCGTTTGATTTGCACGAAATTTGGTATATCGCGCTCAATTAAGTCTAGAATGATGTGCGTTAAGTTTCGTGAATATCGGTTCAGATTCAAATATATCTCCCATATATATTTTCGTCCGATTTAAGGTAAATGGTGCGCCAAAGTCCCTAAATATCTTTCGATTTGCACGGAATTTGGCATAGCGTACTGAATTAAGTCTACAATGATGTGTACTATGTTTCGTGAATATCGGTTCAGATATAGATATAGCTCCCATATATATTTTCGTCCGATTTATAGAAAATTGTGCGCTAAAGTCCCTAAATATCATTCGATTTGAACGAAATTTGGCACAGCGTTTTGAATTAAGCCTGGAATGATGTGTGTTAAATTTTGCAAAAAATTGTTTTAGATATAGCACTTATATATATTTTCGTCCGATTTAATGTAAATGGTGAACTAAAGTCCTAATATATCGTTTGATTTTCACGAAATTTGGTATATCGCGCTAAATTAAGTCTAGAATGATGTGTGTTAAGTTTCGTGAATATCGGTTCAGATTCAAATATATCTCCCATATATATTTTCGTCCGATTTATAGAAAATTGTGCGCCAAAGTCCCTAAATATCATTCGATTTGAACGAAATTTGGCACAGCGTATTGAATTAAGCCTGGAATGATGTGTGTTAAATTTCGCAAAATATTGTTTTAGATATAGCACCTATATATATTTTCGTCCGATTTAATGTAAATGGTGAACTAAAGTCCTTATATATCGTTTGATTTGCACGAAATTTGGTATATCGTGTTGAATTAAGTCTAGAATGGTGTGTGTTAAGTTTCGTGAAAATGTAAATGGTGCACCAACGATCTTATATATCTTTCGTTCAATTTCATGTGAATCTTCTTTCGAAAAGGCAACGTCTGTTAGGAGACTATGTAAAATACACCCAAAGTGGTAAACGGTAACATATATTCGGCCCATTCCACTTTACTACTTTCCTTACTGGTTTATTGTTTGGTCGCTTTTGAAACTAGCTGTTTGCTTGGCATCTTAGATGGCAACTCTGTCATTTACCCATTAAGAAAATACTCATGTATCTGTTAGTTGTTTGTGTGTGTGTGTGTATGTGTGTCTGTTTGGCAAAAATAGAGGTCAATGCGTCAAATGTTGTAATTTTCAGTCATTGATTAAGTGCTGTTGTTGCCAATTTGTTTTATGTTGCAAATAAAAATTAAAATTAATGATGTGTTTAGATGGCGAGGTAAAAAAAACTTTTGGAAAAGCGAAAATTTACCAATGTATAACATATGATGAAACTGCTGGGTTCACGATAGGAAGAAAAGATAGCCAAAATAAATACTCAGAATTTTGTTTGTATAGAATGAATTAATAACCTTCGGAGTCGAGTTCAAAAAAGTTGACATCTAGCCCAAAATATCTCCTTTTCACTGCCCTGATTATCAGTTAGTGTAGTAGTTGAGGTGGTAGCCCATTGCCAGATACTTCCTTCGAGTCAATCTGGTGCATTGAACCGGCGGCTGAAGAATATTCCAAATATTGAAAAATGAGTTCGGGGTAAAGCTATTGAAATTCCAAGAAGTTACACCGCAACAGAATAAAAATAGTCACAAAAGAGCTTCGCTTGCCGAAAGTGGTGAACTGCCGAATTTGGTTTTCTCCGATGAGAAAAATTCGATGTCCAGCAGTTTGTAAACAAACAAAATGATCGTGTTTACTTGCCAAAAAGGTCAGCTGAAAATGTGCACCTTAGATTGGCCACCAGAACTCAAGCGCCGACCATGGTGATGGTGTGGGCCGCCATAACAGCAGATGGTCGCTCTCCGCTCGTATTAATCGACCGTGACATCAGAATAAATATCGAATATTACCGCGAAAATATTCTGGAGGGTGTATTAAAGCCTTGGGCACACAAACAATGGCCACCAAAATCTCCGAATTTTAGTATTTTAGAAAGTAAGGTTGACACTAAAAAATACCAAAGTGTCGATCACCTCAAGTAAGCGCTTCGCCGGGAATGGGCCATAATACTGCAGAGCAACATTCGGGCAGCGTGTGACGGTTTCATTGGCCGTTTCAAAGGTATTAATCGACCGTGGCATCAGAATAAATGCCGAATATTACCGCGAAAATATTCTGGTGGGTGTATTAAAGCCTTGGGCACGCAAACATTTTGCCCGCAGACCTTGGACATTAACACAGAACTCAGCACGAGCCACCCAAGAATGGTTACAAAATGAAGTTTCTCGGATTGGTAAAACTAATACGAAATGTAATGTTTGAATAAAATCAGACATTCCATTCGTTCCATTTTCAGAATTTGTGGGGAAGATACCAGAAGTAAACAGACGGTTCCCATCTTCGGACTTGACCTAGCAAATCAGACAATCGTTTGATATTGAATTTAAAATTTTTCAAAATTTTGACACTTTGTATGGGACGTACAAGAAGGTGTGGACAAATAGTTGTTGGAATCAAATCAGACATTCCATTTGCTTGGCATTGAATTAAAAACATTTCAAAATTTTTACACTCTGTATGGTAGGTACTAGAAGGAGCGGACCGATTTGGACATTTTGAACTTTTGTGGGGGAGGTAACAGAAGAAGACGCAGCTTCAAACATTAATTTTAGTTAAAATCGGATAGTCCGTTCGCATGGTATTATAAAATTAATTTTCAGGAAAATTTTGAGAAAATTTTGAGGGAAGATACCAGAATGAGTGGACCGGACCGATATTCGCCATCTTCGAACTTGATTTTAGTTTAGAAGAAATATTACGATGTCCAAAGTTTGAATGCAAACGGTTACTCCCTTCGAGGGAGAGAAAAAGAGCGCAGTAGCCTCCCAGCCAAACGGACATTTGTAAATCGACTCCAAATTGTCTGAAACGGATTTGGCCCAAAGAAATGTGGGTTATAAAACCAATATTTCAATGAGGCACATTTTTACCGTATCAAAGTGTACTTTAACCCTCATTAGCCATAAGACTGATGGTATAAAAATATCAGTAAAACATCACATTCGGGGATAGCTCTATATGACTCTCTATATAAATCGTTATTTTAAAGGCTCATATCTAATAGAATTGCTTGAATTTTGGCAGTATGGTATTCAGGTTCCAATTACAAATTTGAAAATTCTTCATATAACTCATTTCAGGATCCAAGGAAAACCGGTGTTCTTGGGTAATTAGTTCCAATTTTTGTGAGTAAAATTTTCAATTTTGTTTACCGAATGAAATGTCTGTTATCCTGGGGTCTCTGGAAGACCTCACAAACAAGTGGAGATTATGCTGAGCAGTAGACAATTTAATCCTTCTGCTATGCCTTGTTTAAGACAGCTCTTATACTATTCTCCTCCCTGTTCTATAAAATATCTTCCCCTGTAAAAATAAAATTAAGGACATACATTTGTTGTTTGTAAATCTTTGTTTCGTGTCCTGTTTCATGTTTTTTTGTTTTTTGTTGTTGTTGTTTTCTTGAAGAGGTTTCGTGTAAGATTTGTTGCAATATACTATTAAGATGTTGTTCTTGTTGTTGGCGTTGTTCGGTTAAGTGCCTGTTGCACTTAAACTACATTTCGTACGAGGAGGATATACTGTGTGTGTGTAAGTACAAAACAACAAATGTAGGACGACAGCAACATAAATCGGCCTATAAAGATATAAACAAGCATACATACATACACACATGTATTATGTACGATGTATTATAGCACTTTTAAATCTACCGGATGTAAATAATTGTTGAAGAAAAAAACACAAGTAGAGATTGAGTTCCGTTTCATTTTTGAAGTTGCTTTTCAAAGATTTTATTTCGGTTGTGTTTAGGGGGTTTCGTCTTTAATTTTGGGGGAGAGGGGAGAGAAGAGAGAGGGAAGCTTTTGAACATTTCTTTGGAGACGCACACACACACAAACACTTTCCGATTTGTAGTTTCTTTTGCCATTTGACAATTTGTAGTTCCCTCAATCTTCTTTCTTTTCGTTGTCGAGGGGGATTTTTTTTTGGATAACGAAAATTTGAAGTAGTGATTCCCAACAACACAAAATTCAACTTGACAGATGTACGGCAAATTCAATGGTTATTTCTTTTTTGTAGTTGTCGCCATCGTTTACCCGTATACATTTGGAATACTTTATTCACGTTGGCTCTGCTATTTTTTTTTTTGTTCCTGATGTCGTTGTCGCGGACGTCGCTGTCACACTTATTTTTTGAATCGAAATGAATCTGTTTCAATTTGCTATTGAAAGGGGGATTTCGGCCGCCGTCTTCTTCTTCTACTTATCTTGAGTACCTACAATGTACTGCCTTTATTTTTTTCTTTTTTGTGGATTTCTCTAGTTCTGATTTTTTTAGTTGTGTTTTGTTGCTATTTTTGTGTTCTTTTTTTGAATATATTTTGTATTTTTATGTTAAGTGGTGCACATCGTATTTTTAATTCATTCATAAATTCTATCATTTCTTTTTTGTTTTGTTTCAAAATTTTAAGTTTTTTATTGCATTGTCAATAAGATATATATTGTCATTTTTTTGGTTGATGGTGAAATTGAAATATGAATTTTAATTGAAGTGAAATAAAATATTTTTTAGTTCGGATTTTAAATTTTCATAGAGGAAGTAATTTAGATATTTTTTTTAATTAAAACATATTTTTAGAAAATATTAGAAATTTAGAAAAATATAAAAGGAAATTTGCTAGATCAAAAGATGAGAAGAGAAGGGGTCCAGAGATTAACATAGACACCGTTTGAAGTCTAACAAATCTTACAAAATTATTCTTTAAACATCTTTAAATCCACGATTGTGAAAGCCCGTTAAAAAATACACACTTGTAAGACCTCATGAAAAATATTTCTTTTCTACACGAATACGAAGACAATTCCTTGAAAAAACTTTTTTAAAATATTCCTGATAAGGGTTGTAAAAACAATTATTTTTTTTAATCCACGCTTACTTCAGCCCTTAAGAATTGTCTTTAAAAGTCCGTCCTTGTCGTAACCCTTAAAAATACCAACTTACTTAGCCGAGCTTAAAAAAGATTTCCAAGCGCGTCGGTCTTATGCGCATCTCATCCAATTGGAAATATCATTTTCCGAGATGTTATCTTCTACTTGATCTTTCCATCTGATTCGTAGTCTTCCGCTTCTGCTTGAACCATCACTTGGCTCTCTTTTATATGACTTTTGAGCTGTGGCATCTTCATCCATTCTCACAACATGGCCTAACCAACATAGTCGCTACAGCTCGATACGCCTGACCATGTTGATGTCCGATGGTTCATTCAACGATATTCACCGTCAACGCAGATCGGCCCATAGATTTTCCGGAGAATTTTTCTCTCAAACACTCCAGAAACTGCTTCATCTGTTTGCGATTCATACACCATTGTTTCTATATTGCTTATTCAGACCCTAGTTGCATCTGTTGGCCAACATTATCCTTTTATGGCGATACCGAGGTATATAAAATCTTTGAATAATTCGAAGCTGTAATTTTCAAGTTCCACAGTTAGTCCAAGTCTACTGTACGTCTTGCGCGTTGATACCATTACCTTGGTCTTCTCGCCATTTACTGTCAGTACCAATTTGGCAGACTCCTCAATTCGTTCAAAGGTTGCTGTTACCCTTCGATTCCGTCGGCGTAGGCGAGTAACATATGCTGTTTGGTGTACAGAGTGTCATTTCTGTTCACCTTTGCCTCATGTATGACCTTTTCCAGCAGGATGTTAAACAGGTCACACGGCAAACTGTCACCTTGTCTGAATCTTCGTTCGGTTTTGAAGGGCTCCGAGAGGTCCTTTCCCACTTTAACTGCAGACCTTGTGCCACTTAAAGTTATCCTGCATAGCCGTATTAATTTTGCAGCCATGGCTTTAAACGCTTCTGAACGGATAGGGCTGTCGAATGCGGCTTTATAGTCGACGAATAGATGGAATCTGTCGATTTATTTTTCGTGGGTCTTTTCCAGGATTTGGCACCGAGTGAAAACATGGTCATGGTGAATTTGTCAGGTCTGAAGCCGCATTGGTATGGTCTAATAATGTCATTGATCATAGGCTTCAGTCGTTCACACAGCACTCTGTATAGCACTTTATATGCGATGGGAAGGAGACTTATTCCTCTATAGTTGGTACATATCGTCTTGTCTCCTTTTTTGTGCACGGGACAGAGGATGCTGAGGCTCCAATCATTGGACATGCATTCTTCTAGCCAAATTGTACTAATCAGCTGGTGCATGTTCTTGAATAATTCGGCTTGTAACCCATCAACACCTGCTGCTTTATTATTCTTCAGCCGATTGATTGCTATTTCGACCTCATCTTGGCTAGGTGGTATACACTCTATACCATCATCTCTTATTGGGTCTGGGGTATCTGGGGTATTTTATACCAGAATCTTTTCCAAATGCTCCTTCCAGATCCTTAACATGCTGTCTGTATCTGTCACCAGGTTTCGTTCTTCATCTCTACAGAAGGAGTGCCTGCATCAAAGCCTTCGGTTTGGTGTTTTACTCGTTGGTAAATTTTGCGATTAAGTTTTTTTACCTACACATTTATTGCATATATTTGGATTTAAAATCTCCCTAGGACATAAAAAATGCCAAAAATGATGCGGAAGCTTTGTCAAAACCTGTACCGATATTGACAATTTTTTGCAAAGATGTTCTTCAATAAGCAGTCATATTTCAACCATTTCATGTGCAAAATACGACGAAGCCCTTTAAAATACACAAAATTGCGGAACCTTTATATGACGATAACATCAAAGCAGGGCTCTATATTGAACATTTTGTACGAATATTTTTTACCACAACACTGAATACCAAATTTCAGCTACTTCATTTGGAAAAGAGCTTAAGACCATTGTGGCGGAACCTTTGTAAATGGGATATGTCAAAATATGGTTCCATATCCGTTATCGTTCGACTTTCGACTTTTCCTTAGAGTAACTCCGGGTAATGTGGACCACCATTTGTTTTTTTTTTTGATATTGTGGGCGTAACAACGGTAAAAAATAAAAACAAATTGTTTTCACAACATAGTAGATTTGTTGGCTAAATATATTTCAGGTCAAACATTATAAATATAAATAAACCCGCCAAACACTAATAAATATTTATCTATAAAAATGTTATTGCAGTATTTTTCAAAAAACTCTAAACTGCGTATAAGAATAACTTGGCGGGTAATGTGGACCATTATGTGTGGGTAATGATGATCATTAAGTTAAAGGTAGGTTGTGGATTGGTTGTGATAAATTTCAATTTATTGCACACTTGGGTAACAATCAATGCAAAAATATAAGGGTTCATGTTTTGGAATAGCCCCCATTTATTTTGAAGGTCCTTGCTTCATTATCCAACCGAACCACTTGAAATCTCGCATATCGAGTTTTCAGAGGATAGAATACCTCCTCGCATATTAAATGCCCATGTTTCGAACTCGTCCTCATGAAAATGTCCCACTTTTTTATAGTGGTCCCCATTACCCGACATTGAATATTTTTATTTAAAAATAATTATCAGCTTCAAAAATGAATAAAAATTAAAAATCACCGATTGTAATTACAGGTAAACGTATATTTTTGTTAAAGAAAACCATATAACTTCTTTATATTCGAAAAAAAAACAAAGTGTTCGACGATTTTGAAAAACGGTCGACTATTGTGCTAAAAAATCTCAAATCACACTTTTACAATCAGAGCTACATTTTCTACAATTCTAAAATTGCAATTATTTATTAAAAACCATGTTTGATGTTTGTTTTTACTAATTAGGAAAACATTTATCAAGGCGGCATTGACATTAGACGCATAGTCTACATTACCCGAAGTTACTCTACTATAGGTAAAAATAGACAAATGCTACCAATACTATGCCTAAACTGTCTTTAATTAAAATAACTTCTGGCGAAGATATCCGTACGATACTTATAACATGAATCTGTTCTAAATTTACCATTTTTAAAGAAAAAACATTTTTCAATAATCTCCACAATTAACCAAGAATTTTCTTACCTTAAGAATATCCATTAGATGCTATCAACACTCTGCCCAACTTTCCCCCCGTTTTAACCTTTCAACTAAAATGTCTAATAAAAAAGTTTTCATTTTTATTCTTTTTTTCTTTCCTCTTTTCAGCGTTTGGAATTTGACCGTGAAGGATTAACAAAATTGAAAAAAGCTGTCAAGGCCATACATAACTCAGGAAATAGTAAGTATTTTTAAAACAAGAGAAAAAAAACTATTCAACCTCCAACACTTTCAAACATATTGCATGTTCGCCTAACTACCACCACCCTCTATATCCTCTATATTTATGTGTGTATTAAAGTGCAACCAAACAACGCGTATGTGTATCTCTAAAATTAAGTAGTAACAAGTGGCCAAGAGCAACGCGTGTCTGTGCGCATATTGTTGCATACATGCCAAACATAGTCGTCGTAGTTGTTGCAATGACAAAAATACCCAGGCGCAGCAGCAGCCAGCCACACCACCGCCAACATCACCATCTGCAACCACTTGTTTTTTGTTGTAATATAGAAAACTCATAGAAACTCCTTGTAGCACAGTTACACACTAACACAGAATAGATATTGTCGTCATTCAGTCATTCGTTCACTATTACAAGAACACAATTTCCCCACGGTGATGACACACATGTCACGTAGAAGAATTTTATGATTTCGTTATTTTTCTTCTTCATTGAGAAAGAAAAGAAATCCTTCAAGGTATTTTTCACACACTTATTTATAAGGAAGGAAAATAAAGAAGTGAAAAAAGCGTTAAGTACGGCCGGGCCGATCTTTGGATACCCTCCAGCATAGGAATACTGATAGGTACTTGAAATGAAAAGTGTGTCTATACAGGCAATTCTTAACCATAATGTACACCAAATACAACGGTCAGTCGTTATTAGGGGAGATTTTTCCTATAAACCCCAAAAACAGGACCGATATTGACGACGCATGTTAGGGTGGAACATCCACAAAATACTGTAATTTGGAGGGCACAGTTATATGAGGCCATCATCAACGTACCCAGCTTTTATTTCGGGGAGATGGGTGTAAGCTACTGCTTCAATATGAAAATTGTCACTACAGAAAAAAATTGTTCCCTGGATGCTGTACCCAAAAGCGGGGCCAATATCGTGTAGGAATTATCGAACATTTGTAGTTGTCATCATATGAGGTTATATACCTTATTCAGGACTGATATAGCTCGATTTCGAAACCAAAATTTTTGCATAACAATACTTTCCTTACCGATAAATATTTAAAATACCGAAATCGGTATGGAGACTAGGCCTAAATGCGGGCCGATATAGTTCATTCTTGAGCCTTGCGTTCTAGTTTTTGGTCTCTATATCCTCCGCAGGTAGAATGATTACAACAGAGACTTAGAACCAACCCCTAAACGCGGAATATAAAACAGTATGGAAAGTAATAAAGTCGGACTGCGCCGACTATATGAAACCTTTCACCATGTTGGGTATATTCTACATAGTCTCCTAAAAGACGAAAGAACATTGACATGCAATTGAACGAAAGATATTGTTACGTTCTTGGGTTTTGCTTAATCCCGTGTAGACGTTGTTTTATTTCCCGATACAATTCGTACCAAATAAAACGCGGGTTCTTTCGGATTACGATTATTACAATGATTTTATTCACAGAACTTTACTTTGCACTTTACTTTACTCGACGGTTTCAATTCGCGATCTGATTCACAACTGACTCACTGCCTTTCCATTCCCTCTATTTATATGAGCCTTGCCTGTCGCTACAGAAGTTTCTAGACGATCTGGTAACGCCTAGATTACGAACAATCTACCAATGCAACAAACACATACAAACTTACATTGAGTGAACAATAACACAACACATACAAACTAACATTGAGTAAACAATAACAACAACACATATACAGGCGAGGGGGTAACAAAGAAAGAGGAATTAAGCGATCATCAATGATGACGTTTAACAAGAATTGTACGACAATAGCAAAATAGAAAATGAAAGAGGAAATGGAAGGATGTAGAAAAATCTATACAGTAGTTGTTGTTGTGAAGATATTCAAAAAAACTGCGTAGTAGAAATTTACGTTACAATTCAAATTCTTAAAATAACGGAATTCATCTAAATTAACTTAAATCTAAATTTATATTCGTAACAATATATAAAAACTTTTGCGCAACATTTACCTTATATCGGACGAAAAAATATATGGGAGCTATATCTAAATCTGAACCGATTTTCACGAAACTTAACACACATCATTCTACACTTAATTCAGTACGCTGTGCCGTATTTCGTTCAAATTGAAAGATAAATAGACACTTTGGTACGCTATGCCAAAATTCGTGATATCGAAGGGTATTTAGAGACTTTGGTGCACCATTTACCTTAAATCGGACGAAAATAAATACGGTAGCTATATCTAAAACTTAACACACGTCATTTTACACTTAATTCAGTGCGCTATACCAGATTTCGTGCAAATCGAAAGATATATAGGGACTTTGGTGCACCATTTACCTTAAATCGGACGAAAAAGTATATGGTAGCTATATATAAATCTGAGCCGATTTTCACGAAACTTTACACACAACATTCTAGAATTAATTCAGTACGCTGTGCCAAATTTCGTGCAAATCGAAAGATAGATAGTGACTTTGGTGCAGCATTTACCTTAAATCGGGCGAAAATATATCTGGGAGCTATATCTAAATCTGAAACGATTTTCACGAAACTTAGCAAACATCATTATAGTCTTAATTCAGTACGCTATGCTAAAGTTCGTACGAATCGAAATATATATAGGAATTTTGGTGCACCATTTAGCTTAAATCGGACGAAAATATATATGGGAGCTATATCTAAAACTGAACCGATTTTTCCCAATTTCAATATGGTTCGTCCTTGGGCCAAAAAATGAGCTTGACACAGCTCCACATCGGATGATAAGTGCGACTTGTACTTTGTTTACAATTTAACATCAAGAGACGAACAGACGGACGGACATTCATAAATCGATTCAGAAAGAGATTCTATGGAACCAAGGAACCATGGGTCTATCTCGATTCCTTTTGCCTGTTACAAACAAATGTACAAAGACATAATACCCTGTACCACAGTGTGGTGAAGGGTATGGTTAGGTTAGGTTAGGTTAGAAAAGGGGGTTACATGGGACTACTCGTAAAAGGGGCGAATGATAATATTTTTTGGGAGGGAGATTTGTTACCATATACGACTACAAAAAAAACCGAATTACAGATAATTCGGATGAAAAACGCGCTCAAGAACCCCTAATTACTGAAAATTGTGGGACACCCTTATATGGGGGCTACCCGAAAAAATTGTCCTATATTTACATTTTTTAGTATAGAAATTTGGTATCCAATAAGAACCCATTGCACCAAATTTCAGCTTATTCGTTTAAAAAAAAAGCGCTCAAGAACCCCAAAATACCGAAAATGGGAGGAATCCTTATATGGGGACTACCAGAAAAAGTGGACCTATATTTATAATTTTTAGTGAAGAAATTTGGTACCCAATAAGAACCCAATTACAGCGAATTCGGTTGAATAAAGCGCTCAAGAACCCCAAAATACCAAAAATGGGGAGGAACCCTTTTATGGGGGCTACCAGGAAATGTGGACCTATATTCATAATTTTTAGTGTAGAAATTTTTGGTAGTCAATAAGAAGCCAATGTACCAAATTTCAGCGAAAAATCCTGCCAAACCCCCGAAAAAAAAAACTTAAAATTGGGGTGTACACATATATGGGGCCTACCCGAAAAATGGACCTATACTTATAATTTTTAATGGAGAAATTTGGTATCCAAAAAGAACCCAATGTACCAAATTTCAGCGAATTCGGTTGAAAAACGCGCTCAAGAACCCCAAAATACCGAAAAACGGGAACCGATATAATCTATCTTCGAACTTGACCTGTCGGCAGACAAAGGAATAACAAAAGTAATATACCCTCCATACTATGGTGTAGGGTATAAAAAAGTATTTCCTCGTTATCACTGTGAGCTTTTCTAAAACAGAGATTGGAAAGGCCCACAGAGATAAATATGGAAACATTTTTTAGATTCCTGTCTGTCCCTTTATTATTTCCTTCTCATATTTAAATTTGCCATAAACTAATTTCCATAAAAATACTTGACACACTCAATTCACTACCTCTGCAGCCAAACACCACCTTGTATGCCTTTAATTGCTTTTTCTCAACCAACATGCCTGCCTCTGCCCTGGTGTATTCGTCCTCGACATCCGTCGCCCTTTTTTGAGTTAATTAATTTACAATTTTTCTTTATTTCTTTCTTTCCTCCTTTACAGCTCACGTTGACAATGAAATGTTTCTGGTGAGGGCCCTTGAACGTCTCGGCGGCAAAGTAATCGATCAGGATGAACCAGATATTGGAGCAGCATTCCTTAAATTCTCAGTGGTGACAAAAGAGTTGAGTGCATTAATGAAAACATTGGTATGTAGGAACATTCTTCCTTTCACCTTCCCACTAATTGCTAATCTCCCTTCCGCTCTTCTTCTTCCTCTAGATGCAAAATATCAACAACATTGTCATGTTTCCGGTCGATTCAATGTTGAAAAGTGAATTACGTGGTGTCAAGGGCGATATGAAGAGGCCCTTCGACAAGGCTGCCAAAGACTATGAGGCAAAATTCATTAAAATCGAAAAGGAGAAAAAAGCCCAGGCCAAGGAGGCGGGTATGGTGCGTACCGAAATTGATGCTGCTGTGGTGGCCGATGAAATGGAAAAGGAACGACGTCTATATCAGTTACAAACCTGTGAAGTATGTAAACAATTCAGTGAAATTAATTAGGGGTTTATTCGTTACGTTACATTTTTAATAATGTGTTGCACAATGGATTTTGAGAACCAGGAAATTATTTTTGCGTAGTATCAAGTATTGGGAGTAGTTTTCTTAGAGAAAAGTACAGTCGAAATCGCTTATAACGACGGCCAAAGGACCGGCAAAATCGGTCGTTAGTGAACTATGTCGTTATAAACTATGACAAAAAAAGGCAGATCTTTTCTCGGGACTTTGGATACAGTCGTTATAACTGATATGTCGTTATAAACGATTTCAACTGCATATGCACTCAGCGAACATTCCTTTGAAATTTGAGCACAGATAATAATCGCTTTGATCAGATCTGCTTCAGTTTCATTACCTCTTTTAGTTTATATTTCAGCAAACTCATCCTATTTGTTACTATAAACTATGATGGCGATCTTATGGAGTTGCCTCCAATTTTATTACCCAAATAGGAAACTGAAACAACAAATCAATGAAGGAGCCGCAATTTCCGCCTAAACGAGCAATAGGCAGCTGGCACTCTATCATTTAATCCAAGACCCTTCCGAGAAATCGTGTATATCTACGCAATGTATTTTTATTGGACATTACATTATCTTTGTAGAGATATGGTTCCTGGAAGGGAGCGATGTTGGTGTTTGAGAAGGAGAGGTTGAGGATCAGCTGCTGCTTTAAAATGATCCAGATTTATCTGCACCATGTTTAGCGCCTGCTGCTGTCTGTTACCTGTTTTACTGGCGGGAGGCGAAATTTTAGTTTCCCATCCCGTAAAACAGCTCTCCCTTGTTTCTCCTTAGGTATTGTTCACCAGCAGAATCGATGGCGAACTTAGCGACAAGACCGCCGTTTGATTCAAACGAGGTGAGGATTCTCCACTTCCTCATCTGAAGTCCGTCTTTCTGCTTGTCCACCAACTTCAGTGTATTCTCTTAAAAGGTTGTGGGATCCATACAGAGGTAGCCATTCCGCGGTGGGTTTGGCTTTCACCACACCCTTATCACTTTTGTCAGTATTCTCTATCGACACTACCGATGCGTACGAAGCAGTACTTCGTGCATCTAACGACTGTGTGGGTCTCTTAGCACCTTTGGTTTATTCACCAACATTTGCCCAATTGTCTAACCTTGGATTTCGGTTTCGACATTTCGGCAGTGGGCGGATTTACAGAGGATGGTTGTGCCTTATCGACAGTCCCTTACTCTCAGTTTTCCCATTGTGATGTCTTTCCTCTTTTCCTCGAGCTGAGGGCCTATCGCGGTAGATTCCGCACATGATGTAAGAATTCTATCAATTAAGAAGTCCTTCGCAATATCATTCGGATAGTTACGGGATAACTTCAGAATGTATTTGGGTTCCTCTTAATTAGAAGGAACTCATTGTCCGTTATACAGTCTCTGTCCCGTCCGATAAACCGGTTGTAGTAATTAACTGCTCTCCGGTAAATCTTCTTGTCAGAGATCTTTTTGGCGTTGACTCGTTTAGTGGTTCCCGATTCCGATGATTCATCCACCTTTACGATAAGGAGCTCATCGGTCCCAATATCCACTTCGACGGTCAACTGCCTCAGAAATCTCAAGACATCACTAAAGGCCGTGGAGAGAGAGTTTGGATCCTTTTCCTCGCCTGGATTGTCGTCCCTACTCAGCATCTGAGGGGACTCACCTTGATTTGGAGGAGTCACCAGGATAGCTATTGTATTAGTCGCCGTAGTGCTAATAACAGTACTATCCATGACGTCTTCCTCGTTGTCAAGGGTGAGTCGTCCCAGAGTTGAGGGGTATTTAAATTTGGCTGCATAAATAAGGATTTAAGTTGGGCATGGCATAGCCTCGAACCATGGTAAGGACTCGGCGACTAAGCCTGAAAAACTTGTTGAGGCGCCCAGGTATCAACAAGGCTTCATTCTAATAATGTAGAGACCCTAACTACAAACCGTAGAACACTGATGGGCACGAGGTCGCTTGACACCCCAGCGTTAGGGAGGTCACCTTGGAAGGTAGTGACCTAAGACCTTGGAAATGGATATTTAAAGGCGCTATTCTTGCCTCGTCAGTCCTGGGATCATAGGCAATCGTTCATTGTCCGCGACTGCTTATTTGATATTCACAGCTACCCAACGAATAATATTGGGCTTCCCACTATCCGCAACCTGTGAACGTGTCCGTTAACATTCAGCTCTGATCCCCGAAGGCGGTACAGTTTTAGGTCTCTCTGAACCTCAATGCACTCAGTCGATCGAAACTGAACTAAATGACCACCACCTTCAGTATGGTAAATACCGGTATCTTACAGTCAGTCGTATTTTTTCCATTGGAGTCTTGCAAAAACAGTTCTTGCTCGTTAATAAAAATTCTAATTTTCTTCGCCAGTTCGAATTTGAAAAATTATGCCGATAGTACATCACTATCCAGATCCTTACAATTCGGAAAATGAGTACTTGATCGCAGATCCGGTATTTGGTTCTCGAATTACCTTTTGGCCCAGATAATTTCATTGGAAGAGTAATCTAAAATTATGACTAAGACTTCACCGCATAATTGACAACTCAATCTGGAGACCAAAAACTAATTTAAATTCCGAGTAGTTTTCAACCCATTGTGCATCTTTTACAATCTATCCATCATCAGCATCAGTTGATTACATTATTATACATAAAAGTAATATAAGCTGGACAAAATCCCTCCATCATTTCCTTTATTTTGCACAAAAGACAAAAAACCAACACAACAAATGCAAAATTGTTTACCTTCAGTTGTGTGTGCGTTTGTGTGTGTGTTTTTTTGTTTATTTCTACTTAAATTCGTTGTTGTTAATTTTATGGTAATTTTTTGTTTATTTATTTATTTTCTCTTTTTCTTCTTCTTTTTTCTTTCAGTATTTATTGAAATATAAGGAAATCAAAACAAAAACTGGCATCGAATTGCTACAGCATTTTATCGAATACTATCACGCTTTGAATAAGTAAGTATGTTGCCTGCCTAACTACCAACTAGGTGCCTCTGCTATATAATTCGATACGAATCGATCGATATGATAAATATTGCTGCAATACCTAGAGTATCAACCATTGTTGTGGATATTATTTGTTGTTGTTTTTGCTTTTTAATTTATTTATTGTATTCCTTCAACTCTGATTATGGAACGTTGCCACTTTTGATGCTCTTAAGATATAGAGGAGAAAACTAAAACAAAAAAATAAACCGAAATGCGACAATACTTTATGGCCATAGCCGTCACACCATCTCAATTTCAATCTTTCACGAGTGTCGTAGACAAATATGTGCCAAGCAATTGTTGTATTACGTTTATTTTTTTATATGGATATATGTACGTACGACTGTATGTTTATTGTACATACCTACTGTCTGTGTATGTCTTACCTTATATATCAATTACTTGATTTGAATAGCAAATTTTTGTTTACCGGCTGATCTTCAAAAAATAAAAAAAAAAGTCATTGGTAAAATAAAAAAAAACATACAGACTGATTGGATGAATGGCTGCCTGGAGGCCGGTGGATATATTGTCTGTTTACTTATCTTTTTTTTTGGAGGCCACATTGAAATTGAGTTGTTATGATTTCTTAGTGTTTTTTCTACCCTGCATAATTACGTGGCAATGAGGGAAATTTAGCAACAAGTTATACTGTCACTGTTCTTTGAGAAATGTTGTTGAGATAGCACTTTCAAATGGCGGAAATCCTTTTCGTCTTCACATGGATGAAAGTGGTCAACTCAACTAACCTCCAATTTCGAAATAAGAGATCTAATCATGCAGTGAACTACTGTTATTCCTATATTGATTATAATTTTTCGAATTCCCGAAAGATTTTAATGAGCCCGATTAACGAAATTAAAATATTTTGCACAATGAATGCGCATGCCCCCACAAGAATAGAGAGAGATTGCCACAGTTTGTCAGACATCCCATAGTGGCACCAGGCCTGTTATTTCCCCCGGTTCAGACCACCTCCCTATTATCGTCTCCATTAATATACCAACTGCTTCATAATATCTAAACCCCATATATTACTGAACCATGGCAATGTTTTAGACAGAACTGTCCATCCACTCAGATCTAGTTCATATTCTTTACATTGAGAAATATGAGTATTTAAAATAGGGTCCAGTGTCTTTCTAGGCTGCAAATAGGGTCCTTAGATATTATTTCGGAAATTAGCTACTTTTGAACTATATTAACTTATAAATAAAACAGTAAGGAAAATTCAAAAGTCGGACGGCCCGACTATATGGTACCCTTCACCACTTTGGGTACCTACAAGAGCTGCTCATATGTACAATATCCTGTACATAGCATATTTGGAGATCATTGAAATTGAATCGTGCGAAATCAAATTTTTAATTCTGTACCGATTTCGATAAATCTTCAGAGACATCAAACTGCTCTTACTCCAGTAGGCTGTGCAAAATCTTCTAAATCTGAACCGTTTTTCCCCAATTTCAATAGGGGAAAATAAGGGCCAAATAAGTGACTTGTGCCAAATTTCATCCAAATCGAATCATAAATGCGACCTGTACATTGGTCACAAAAATACAAGGACAGACATGCATAAATCGACTCAGAATGTAATTCTATAAATATTCTCAAAAGGAACCATGTGTCTATCTCGTTTCCTTTTGTCTGTTACAAACATATGCACAAGGACACAATACCCTGTACCACAGTGTGGTGAAAGTATAAAAAAAAACTTATCCTACTTTGTGGACTTCCCAATTAGTATTGAGTTTCGTATAGTTGTCGATGGTCAAAGACTTTTTTAAGCTGAAACTTTGTTAGTAAATCTCTAAGAAAAATTTTAAATATTCGAATTCTGGATAACAATTTACAGCTTATATTGATCATATTTTTTCTTCCCATCCCACTAGCTACTTCAAAGATGGCCTCCAAACGATTGAACATTTCGGTACATATATCAGTGATTTGAGCGATAAATTGCATAAAATTAAACAACGTCAGGATGAAGATCGACGCAGTCTATTGGAATTACGAACCCTGCTGCGTAGTACACCCGATTTTGAACGTGTCGAAAATGTACCAACCGATAAGGGTGGAGGTGGAACGGGTTATTCGCTGCATCAGTTGCAGGGCGATAAACATCACGGGGTAACACGTTCCGGCCATCTGCTAAAGAAGAGCGAGGGTAAAGTGCGGAGAGTATGGCAAAAACGACGATGTCGAGTGACCAGTGACGGGTTTCTCGATATATGTCATGCCGATGAAACGAAACCGCCGACAAGAGTTAACTTGCTGACATGTCAAATTAAGCCGGTGCCAGATGATAAACGAGGTTTTGATTTGATCAGCTGTGAGTATTTTTTTGGGAATTTTATTTCTAATTTTTTGATTTTAATTGAATATTTTTATTTATTTTTTCATTTTCCAGACAATCGTCCATATCATTTTCAAGCCGAAGATGAGTCCGATCAAAAAGCTTGGATGGCTGTTTTGGTGAATTGTAAAGAAAAAGCTTTAGCTAAGGCATTCCAGCATGCAAATCCACAAATGAGTCCCAGCTTAGTGGAATTACAAAAGACTGTTATCAGGTGAGTTCCATGGCCATCACGACGAGGGAGAATTTAAATTTCACTAATGTGATTTCTTTCCAGATACGTCCAATTGTTACCAGGCAATGATCAATGCTGTGATTGTGGTTCACGCAATGATGTCACCTGGATAAGTCTGAATTTTGGCATTCTTGTGTGTATCCAATGTTCGGGTGTTCATCGTGATCTTGGTGTCCATCATTCACGCATCCAAAGTTTAACGCTGGATAATTTAACCACAGCCAATCTATTGATAGCTCGTGCCATGGGTAATCATGCTTTAAATGAAATTATGGAAGCCACATTGGGCAAAGGCAAACTGACACCGGATAGTACAATGTAAGGATGTGAATATTGAATAGATGAATACTTTTATTGTATAGAAGAGATATTGGTGAATACGTTTTAGTTGAGAGACACAAAATATTATAGGATAGTTGTTAAGAGGCTACTTTTCAAGAATACCTATAGACAGAATACCTATAGACAGAATCTAGGGTTTGCATTCAGGATCCCGATTGTATTAGAACGGAGTCTTGTTGATATCTGGACGCCTCAATAAGTTTATTCAGGCTTGGTTGCCGAGTCCTTACCATGGTTAGAGGCTATGCTATGGTCGACCCTAAATCCTCACTAAAATCAACTTCTATGCATCCGAATTTTAATAGGAAATATCTGAACGATATTGCGAGGAACTTCTTGAGTGAAATGATTCCTAAACCACGAGGGCCTGTCGACGTCAGCCCGAAGCGAGCCCTTTTTAAGGCCTCTCCTTCAAGAAAGCTGATAAGGCACAATTTCCCTCTGGAAATCCATTATCTGCCGAAGTGTCGAAACCGAAATATAAGGTTATGACAATTGGGCAGTTGTTGGTGGATAAAGTAAAAGTAGCGGACGCGAAACAGGTGCCTCCGCCAGGTGGGTGCATTTCTGTAGCAGTTGTCACTCTGCGAGCGGAATCTTCAGCCCTTCTATAGACAGAAGAACTTAAATGTCTTCTTATGGTGGTCTATAGGCTCTTCTTCTGACCTTTATTCTTTAGACAGAATAACCCAAAGATCTTCTACAGACAGCCGACCATAAACGACTTCTATGTGTTCTATAGACAATAGACCTTGTAGATCTTATAGACCTTATAGATCTTCCATAAACAGAATACATTAAAGGTTTTCTATAGATATAAGATCTTAAAGATATTTTATAAACAGAAAACCTTAAAGGTATTCTATAGAGACAATAGAACTTATAGATCTTCCATAGGCAGAAGACTTTAAAGGCCTTCCATAGATAGAATATCTTGAAGGCCTTCTATGAACAGTAGACCTTAATGGCTTTCTATAGACAAAGGACCTAAAATGCATTTTGTATATAGGCGAACAACCCTAGAGTCAATATTCTATAGAAGGCATTTGACATCTTCAACCCATAGAAGTAGGAGAAAACGAGGGATATAAATTTCATTCAATTTATTTTATTTTTTTTAGGGAACAACGTTACGATTTTATTCGAGCCAAATATGTTGCCAAGCGTTATGTGATGCGCACATGTGCCGATGAAAATGATTTACGCTGTGATTTGGAACAGGCTGTTGTTAATGCCGATATGAGTCAACTACTGCAGGTGTGGGCAGAAGGTGCAGATTTAACGTGTTGTCTACCCTCATGGGATGATGGTGTTACGGCACTGCATTTGGCTGTACTGCGCGAAACGGGTTGCACTCTACACATTGTTGATTTCCTTATACAAAATATGCCACCGAAAGGTCTAAATAAAGTTACAAATCCACCCAGTATATTAAATGTAACCGGTAAGAATACAGCACTGCATTTGTGTGCGGCACACGATAAAAGGGAGTGTATAAAACTACTTCTACGTTCCGGTGCCGATTATGAGATACGTAATTCTCAGAATAAAACCGCTTTGGATATAGCCAAAGAAATGGGTCATAATGTGTGTAAGGAATTGGTAAGCACTAGAATTTGTAATTATTTTCGGGATCTTTAATTAAATTTGAATTTTATTTTCAGATTGAATGTGCCATGCGACGTGAAAAAAGTGCTTTCGATCACATCAATACAGATTGGAATCTACCAAATGAAGATGGTTCAACAGATTTTTCAGATGATGATACGGTCATCGATGAACGTGTAAGTACTAGTTTTTGGGCTTATTCAAATCTCTTAAAGATATGTATTAATTATCGTTATTTTCTTTTAATTTTTAGAAGCGTTCACGTCCTCCCAGTTTTGCCGGCGGTGATTCACCGGTATTACGTTCACGTTCCTCAACTTGTGATTCAATACAAAGTAGTTCTAGTCCTATTGCAAATTGTCCCAGTCGACAATTTACATTGCCCATGTATCAGCAGTCGGCGGGTACATCACCGAAACAACAAATGTCCTTGGGCCAGTATTTAGGTAGTGCTGGCAATATTAATGCTGCAGTAGCTGCTGGTGTTGTCGGCGGAGGAGGAGGTAGTAATAGTGCCGTTGGTGGCGGCGGTTCAAGTCCCAGTTCAGCATCAAGCCAAAGTGGCCGCCTGGCAAGAAGTAATAATGAATTTGGTGGTGGCGCCAGGAAGTCAACATCAACAGGTAAGATATTAATCAAAATTCTGGATTAGAATACTAACAGAAGATTACTAATTCGAAAGTTTGAATACAATATCTTCTGTAGAAAATAGAACTTCTATAGGTATTCCATAGGCTGAAGACATACTAATGGTGTCCTATAGGCATTATACGTTACAATAGCCTACAGGTCATTTATAAAAGTATTTTAACTATTATAGACCTATAGGGTCTGATATCAGTCTGAAGCAAGCAGGTTCTCTGTACTCTTCTGCTATCATAGAAAATGTCTGTTTCTGTGTCATTTGTCTGTCTAAATCATACCTGTAAGTTTTCCTGTCTACGGAGGACATCCGTGCAAATCTGTCAATAGAAGACTTCAAGGAAGTAGGTGGCCTTTATTAATAGAATGCCTATTTGTTTTATACCCTTCACCACACTGTGGTGCAGGGTGTTATGTCTTTGTGTATAAGGAAACGAGAAAGACACGTGGTTTCTTTTGAGAATATTCATTGAATCACTTTCTGAGTCGATTTATGCATGTCCGTCAATCCGTCTGTCTGTCCATGTTAAATTGGCCCAAGGACGAACCCTATTAAAATTGGAAATAAATCGGTTCAGATTTAGATATAGCTACCATATATATTTTTGTCCGATTTAATGTAAATGGTATACCAAAGACCCTATATATCTTATGATTTCCACGAAATTTGGCATAGTGTACTGAATTGATTTTAGAATGATGTGTGTTAAGTTTCGTGAAAATCGATTCAGATTTAGATATAACTCCCATATATATTTTCGTCCGATTTAATGGAACCTCGAAGTCTTTAGGTCTATAGCTGAACTTTGGGGTTATATACATCAGTAAACGTCATCAAGACTCATCTGTCTATAGAACATCATAGATGTCTTTCTTCTGTAGAAGACATCTTTGCCCTGTTATTTGCTGACCTATAAGTTCTTCTACCCAGAGGACCTCTAGGGTCGTACATGTATAGAAGATATCTAAAAACTTCGGCCAATAGAAGAACTAGGTCTCCTGTTTATATCAATTACAGATCTGCCTATTGAAGATCTCTAGAGTCTTATATTTTTAGAAGACATATAGGGCCCATTGTTTGGAATAGTCCTTTTACCCATTTAGAGTCAATATTATTATTACGCATGCCTTCCATTATTAATTTTCCTGTTTCTTCTTGTTCTCTCCCTCTTTTCAGCCAACATGAATTCATTAAAGAAACGTACCGCACCTGCACCACCCCCGGGAACGACAACATCAAATTTCTATGGTACCCTACCGCATCCGCCTAGGCATTCACAGAATTTCGATACAAACGATATACGAACGCACAATCATAAAAATCAATCAATGGATCCGGCTTCATATGGTACCCTGCCGCTGTTGCGTTCCGTAGATAGTAGTCCTCGCATTATGGGCGGCGGTGGTGGTCACAATAGTTCAGCATCACATGGTGGTAGCTTTTATGAGCGTATAGATAAGCTGGTTGTCTCACAGGATCCCAATGGTGGCCCGAGCACAGTGGGCCACCATATAATGCCGGCAATGACAACATTCGGTCACAAACGTTCACCCAGTGGCGAATCGTTAAATCGTAATTTACATTTGGCTGGTGCCAAGTTAGTACTGCCACCTGCAGGGGAAATGCCCACATTGAAGCATGTCGATAAGTCTGCATTGTCAAGACCAAAAATACCACCGCCAGGACCACCAGCAGGTAGACACATATTAACTTTTATTTGGAAATGTATTTGTATAATTTACTGCTGAACTTTTCTTTCAGAACGTGAAATTTCCAATGGCCAATCAAATGAAAGTATTAGTTCCATAGATGAGGGACCTATTGCGCCACCCCGAAAGGTAAGTTCAGCATCACAAATATTGCTGCTTTGCCATTTCTTTTTCCCCCAGTCTGTATATTGTTGCAGTTTCCAGGATTTTTAAATTCAAAATGTTACAAAAAAATTACCTGCTTCTTACCTGTTATAAACATTTAGAAATTCTTGTGTTCTTGCTGTTCTTAATTTCGTTTCTTTTTTTTTATATTTTTTACCAAAACATTTTTTTCAAAATACCATTCTTTCCAGCGCAAACATAATAAATTATTGAAATTGTCTCAACCCAGTGAAGAAACGGTAAAATTAGTACTCTTGTGTTTGTTGTTCGTTTCGTTCGTTTTGTTTTAATTCCAAAAAAAATCTTCATACCAGATATTCTTGTTGTTGTTATTCTGTTTCTTTTTCTATTGGCGTCTCTATTAATACAATTTTTTGGCAGATTGATTACTAATTTGATTTTCAAATATAACCCAGCTGCTTTTGCATTCCGTTATTTGTTTTTCTCTCTTTTTTAACTGCAAGTGTGATTGTTGTTTTTTTTCGTAATCTTTAAGCGAGATAATTTCTTTTCTAAAAAATTTGTGTGTTTTTTATTAATTTTGTATGAAATGCGTTTTGTTTTGCAATTTTCAAATTAACCCTCATTATTACTAATAAAAACATAAACTTATTTTTAGAGAGTTTGAGGCAAAAGTTATCACAATTGCTTCAAAATCATATCGCATATTTTATTAACCTTCATAGATGTTCATTGTTCCTTATCTGTGTCTAAATATATCCTTGAATTAATATTGTACTTTTTTTCTTCGTATTAAAGAAAGTTATATAGTACAGATATCTTAAACCCAACTGTCTTCAATCCATTCCAACACCACATCGGTAGGTCTATCTTCTGAGTATTTTATTTTTATACCCTTCACAACACTGTGGTACAGGGTATTATGTCTTTGTGCATATGTTTTGTAACAGGCAAAAGGAAACGAGATAGACCCGTGCTTCCTTTTGAGAATATGCATAGAATCACTTTCTGAGTCGATTATTACTAATAAAAACATAAACTTATTTTTAGAGAGTTTGAGGCAAAAGTTATCACAATTGCTTCAAAATCATATCACATATTTTATTAACCTTCATAGATGTTCATTGTTCCTTATCTGTGTCTAAATATATCCTTGAATTAATATTGTACTTTTTTTCTTCGTATTAAAGAAAGTTATATAGTACAGATATCTTAAACCCAACTGTCTTCAATCCATTCCAACACCACATCGGTAGGTCTATGAAAGACCTCTTCTGAGTATTTTATTTTTATACCCTTCACAACACTGTGGTACAGGGTATTATGTCTTTGTGCATATGTTTTGTAACAGGCAAAAGGAAACGAGATAGACCCATGCTTCCTTTTGAGAATATGCATAGAATTACTTTCCATGTCGATTTATGCATGTCCGTCCGTCTGTCTGTCCATGTTAAATTGTAAACAAAATACAGGTCGCATTTATAATCCGACTTTGATGAAATTTGGTACAGCTATTGAAACTGGGGGAAATCGGTTCAGATTTAGATTTGCACGAAATTTGGGAAAGCGCTGATATAGCTCTTATATATATTTTCGTCCGATTTAATGTAAATGGTGCACCAAAGTCCCTATATATCTTTCGATTTGAACGAAATTTGCTGTGTGTCAAGTTTTGGAAAAATCTAAAGATGATATGTCGATTCTATCTACAGAATACTGTATATATTAGCACCTCTTGTATGTACCCATAGTGGTGAAGGGTATCATATAGTCAGCCCCGTCCGACTTTTGAACTTTCCTTACTAGTTTGTGATGTTTTTTTTTTATTCGTTATGAACTCTCCTCGGAATTTGCGGCCTTAGGTTTTCTTGTCCAAAACTTGCTTGGTTTAGGCACTTCTGTTTTGTTTTTTTTTTTTTTTTTTTTTTAACAGATTGGCTGTAGATAAAAGTTCTTTCTTAAATTATTGATAGAAAAACAGATGAATGGAAAATATGTTAACGCAATTAGAATTTGAAGAGGATGACCGGAGAAATTGTGCCATCTCAATTGGCTTTAGCCATAAGTCAATGGACAGTAGACTTTTTGGCTCGGATGGGCAATTGAATGGTTGGTGTGTGCCTTATGGGCTTGTAAGGCAGTAGGGACACTTATTTATAATCCTGGGGACAATGCGAATTAAGAAGATTGCTATAACCGGATCTTAATTGTAGCAGAATCGAACGGGTTTGCCTAGGGAGAAACCTCTTACAGTCCTAAATTGCCGGGGATGTTGGAGTAGAATCTGTTGCATCTGTAGCCATTCATGGCATCAGAGACCGCATATTGATGATAATTACAAGAATCTCCATTGGTTGTCACTAAGGAGACAAGTCTAGACAAGGCCTGCATAATTAAAGATAGAACGTCAAGTCCATCTTTTATGGGAAACATTGGTACCCAACGAGGCGCCAGCATAGATGTTTGTTCCTAAAGTTCACATTCTGTTTTATGTAGGTATAGTGTGAGGAGAAAATATGGAAATTTTCGAAAACCACCCTAAGGATTTTCGGAGGGTATACGCCTTGACGTCTCGAGTCTCGGATGCGAAAAGTGACACAGTTGACTTTTTTCTTATAAATAAGCAAATTTTGCTATTTTGCTTTGACAGCATAACCATTATTTTTAATTACGGCAGCGCACCTGCGAGGCATTGAATCAATAAAATGCTCAATTTGATCCTTGGGAATACTATTCCTTGCCTCCTGATCCTTTGGGAAGAGGTTATAATTGTTTGTTTTCGAAACTCTGATGTTGCTATCTATGTACTCCAAATATTTATCAATAGGGTAAATATCTGATGATTGCGTTGACTATTATCAAACCCAGATTTTTGTTGTATGCTTGGTGGTAATTGGCAAGCTGAAACACCCAAAACAAGCGGTATATTTTCTTCAGCGAAGGGAACCAGATGAGATAAGTGAGTTGAGTTTGTAAAAGTTCGTTTTTTATAGTTAAAGGTAGTTTTTAATGAGTTTAACGAATTGTCTGAAATTAAATAATCATGTATCATGGATATACATAAAGTTGGGTGATAATTATCTTCAGGAATACAAATAGGAGGTATCCTAACTAATTCAAAATATGGTGTATGATTTACGTAGACTAGTTCAAGGATTTTCTCATGATTATCTATATATATAAAAATGGAGCAAGAAAAATGTATACTAACGCATCAATTGAGAACGGCTGGACCGATTTCACTCAAAATTTCTTTGAGTTGTCGGTAATTACAGTGGGAAGGTTTTTATATAAGAAAATTTTGAGAAAAATCCGCGGAAATCTTGCAAAAATAATTTTAAAGAAACGGTTGGACCGATTTGACTTAAAGTTTCTGTTAGTATTCTGTAATTGAAGTGGAAAGGTTTTAATGAAAGAACATTTTAAGAAAAATCCGCGAAAACGTTGCAAAATGTATTTTGAACGATATTAACCTTTCCACACATTTTATATCGAACCTTTATGGTTTCACCTCTTCGTAGTTCTTTTTGGACATATTTGGGGCGAAAATGGGCAGTGTATATCTTTAAGAAATTGTCAATTATGGAAAATTATCAAAATATTTTAATTTTCTACATTTAATTGGATTGTCATTGGCTTCAAAAAAACTATCTACATACATATGTATATACAACTAGCGGGCCCGGCAAACGTTGTCTTGCCTAGCAATATTGTTGATGTATAATTTTCGGCGTTCTACTTATATGATAGTTGATATTGAAAATTTAACATTACATTAATAATATCAATATTGACCCAAGTATTCGGATAGCTCCCATATATATCCCTTAATAATTAGTATTTGGCTGAAATTTTTTATTCGCCCAAGCTTCCAAATATCCCTCATAGGAGTTGGTTCCAGTGTGTCAACCAAAGTGGTAGTAATGTTTTATTTGGTCAAAATTTCTCATAGAGTTGGTCTAAAGTATTAAAAAGGCGCCATACATATTTGAAGTTCTTAACCCTTTTTCCAACCTGAGTGTCTGTACATTATTTTTAAAGAGCATGGGCAACCTACTGTCACATAGTGTTGTAACATTGTTCCCATATAAATGTCCCGACCGATTTAAGGAATCTACATATTAGAAGATATGCAAAGTTAGATTTAAGTTTAAGTTTATTTGATATATTAAGGTATTTGCAATTTTATAGTCACAGGCTCAATACGAAAAAAACATAACTTGTTTTTTGATATATACTTAATGAATTTTTCACAGAAAATGGCATCGTATATTAGTTTTATCTGTGATACACATTTGTGGTATCGGATATATGCGAGGTGTTGTGTTTATGAGTTCAAAGGCATTGACCAACGATTAGGCATATAACCACCATATAATGGTACCACCTGATTTGATATTTCCCGTGCCTAGCAACATTTTAAGTACTTTAAAGAACAACGTCTCCTCATGGAACTATTACTATTCATATTTTAAGAAAAAATGATCTAGGGAATGGATCTTAGGATCAAAACTATTGCGAATATCTTCTGATTTTCATCCTTGCATTTGTAGCTGGAACCGTAGCGCTTCGCTGCCCCTACTAAAGACCAATAAAATCCTTCATTCCCATTACCATTACCTTTATGTCTATATTCTCATCTGATTTCCCATTGTAGTTTTAGTAATAGTTTAGTTTTGTTTTAGTAATATCCCTTTGATCAACTAAACATAATTTCTCAAGTAATGTACATATTTTGTTTTCAGGTCACCTATGATGATAACCCACCACAGATTTTATATTATTATAACTTTTAATTCATCATTCGCATTTCGCTTCTGTATATCTCCCAATTATTGCTGATGCATACTTTTATTGAAATTTTCAAAAATTTTCATTTCACACAAATTTTATTCCAATGTGTATGAATATGACAATGGAGAGATGGAAAGCAGTAGACGTTACTGACCTGATGGCTATAAAAATTACTGATAATAATGCACTGATAATAGGACAAAAAATTATGAGTTGAAAATTTCAGATTTTGACCAAATTTTACTTCCTGGTCATTTAAGATTGGATTTGTACTTATCTGAATATCATACATACTTTTATGAACATATTTATTCATGGTATTCAGATATGTGCATAGACAATTAATATTAGTTCAGAACTATGATTACGGTTGATGCTATAACTCTTCGTCATTTTGAAAGTTTATTTTGCATATCTTACTTCCATGTGATGGCATAACTGACTGCGAAAATTTCTGCAAAGTCTATTCAGCGAATTTTGTGTCTACAACCAAAATTGTTTCTTTTTTCCATGTATAGATAAATTAAATTCAATTGTGAGTAAATTCCGTCCATTGTATTACCCCAATTTTAATATGGATGATGCGTATTTGTAACCAATTTACTCAAGCAAATTTTAAAGTGGGAATTTGTAACGCCCCTTAGGATATAAACATAGAATACCTATTTCAGATTTGTAATTACTTTTGATGCCATAACTCCGCTTATGATTTTTCTACCAGGTAGCATGAGGTGCTGTAAAATTCTCAGCAAAATCTGTTGAGCGGTTTTTGACTAATCAAACAAAAAATGTTATTTTCTATGTATGTAAATTATTTAAGTGCATTTGCATTTTCCCCAATCGTACCCCGCTCATATTTGTATGCATGATGTGTATTTACACCTACGCTATTCAGACAAATTTTGAAGACTGTGTCTATTTGTATGCATGATGTGTATTTACACCTACGCTATTCAGACAAATTTTGAAGACTGTGTCTATTACCGTTATATAGATATACGCATATTACATGTACTGAAATTTCTAGGTGTGTTCCCTATTTAGGCTATAACTCTGCATCCACGCGGAATTTTAGAAGTTTATATATCCTTTGTTACTTTCATGACATACTGTGTAAATCTAATTAACACCTGTTCAGCGGTTTTTGCGTCTATTGGTAGCATACAAACAAACATTTTTTTCTATCTATATATATAAAAATGGAGCAAGAAAAATGTATACTAACGCATCAATTGAGAACGGCTGGACCGATTTCACTCAAAATTTCTTTGAGTTGTCGGTAATTACAGTGGGAAGGTTTTTATATAAGAAAATTTTGAGAAAAATCCGCGGAAATCTTGCAAAAATAATTTTAAAGAAACGGTTGGACCGATTTGACTTAAAGTTTCTGTTAGTATTCTGTAATTGAAGTGGAAAGGTTTTAATGAAAGAACATTTTAAGAAAAATCCGCGAAAACGTTGCAAAATGTATTTTGAACGATATTAACCTTTCCACACATTTTATATCGAACCTTTATGGTTTCACCTCTTCGTAGTTCTTTTTGGACATATTTGGGGCGAAAATGGGCAGTGTATATCTTTAAGAAATTGTCAATTATGGAAAATTATCAAAATATTTTAATTTTCTACATTTAATTGGATTGTCATTGGCTTCAAAAAAACTATCTACATACATATGTATATACAATAGAAAAAAATGTTTGTTTGTATGCTACCAATAGACGCAAAAACCGCTGAACAGGTGTTAATTAGATTTACACAGTATGTCATGAAAGTAACAAAGGATATATAAACTTCTAAAATTCCGCGTGGATGCAGAGTTATAGCCTAAATAGGGAACACACCTAGAAATTTCAGTACATGTAATATGCGTATATCTATATAACGGTAATAGACACAGTCTTCAAAATTTGTCTGAATAGCGTAGGTGTAAATACACATCATGCATACAAATAGACACAGTCTTCAAAATTTGTCTGAATAGCGTAGGTGTAAATACACATCATGCATACAAATATGAGCGGGGTACGATTGGGGAAAATGCAAATGCACTTAAATAATTTACATACATAGAAAATAACATTTTTTGTTTGATTAGTCAAAAACCGCTCAACAGATTTTGCTGAGAATTTTACAGCACCTCATGCTACCTGGTAGAAAAATCATAAGCGGAGTTATGGCATCAAAAGTAATTACAAATCTGAAATAGGTATTCTATGTTTATATCCTAAGGGGCGTTACAAATTCCCACTTTAAAATTTGCTTGAGTAAATTGGTTACAAATACGCATCATCCATATTAAAATTGGGGTAATACAATGGACGGAATTTACTCACAATTGAATTTAATTTATCTATACATGGAAAAAAGAAACAATTTTGGTTGTAGACACAAAATTCGCTGAATAGACTTTGCAGAAATTTTCGCAGTCAGTTATGCCATCACATGGAAGTAAGATATGCAAAATAAACTTTCAAAATGACGAAGAGTTATAGCATCAACCGTAATCATAGTTCTGAACTAATATTAATTGTCTATGCACATATCTGAATACCATGAATAAATATGTTCATAAAAGTATGTATGATATTCAGATAAGTACAAATCCAATCTTAAATGACCAGGAAGTAAAATTTGGTCAAAATCTGAAATTTTCAACTCATAATTTTTTGTCCTATTATCAGTGCATTATTATCAGTAATTTTTATAGCCATCAGGTCAGTAACGTCTACTGCTTTCCATCTCTCCATTGTCATATTCATACACATTGGAATAAAATTTGTGTGAAATGAAAATTTTTGAAAATTTCAATAAAAGTATGCATCAGCAATAATTGGGAGATATACAGAAGCGAAATGCGAATGATGAATTAAAAGTTATAATAATATAAAATCTGTGGTGGGTTATCATCATAGGTGACCTGAAAACAAAATATGTACATTACTTGAGAAATTATGTTTAGTTGATCAAAGGGATATTACTAAAACAAAACTAAACTATTACTAAAACTACAATGGGAAATCAGATGAGAATATAGACATAAAGGTAATGGTAATGGGAATGAAGGATTTTATTGGTCTTTAGTAGGGGCAGCGAAGCGCTACGGTTCCAGCTACAAATGCAAGGATGAAAATCAGAAGATATTCGCAATAGTTTTGATCCTAAGATCCATTCCCTAGATCATTTTTTCTTAAAATATGAATAGTAATAGTTCCATGAGGAGACGTTGTTCTTTAAAGTACTTAAAATGTTGCTAGGCACGGGAAATATCAAATCAGGTGGTACCATTATATGGTGGTTATATGCCTAATCGTTGGTCAATGCCTTTGAACTCATAAACACAACACCTCGCATATATCCGATACCACAAATGTGTATCACAGATAAAACTAATATACGATGCCATTTTCTGTGAAAAATTCATTAAGTATATATCAAAAAACAAGTTATGTTTTTTTCGTATTGAGCCTGTGACTATAAAATTGCAAATACCTTAATATATCAAATAAACTTAAACTTAAATCTAACTTTGCATATCTTCTAATATGTAGATTCCTTAAATCGGTCGGGACATTTATATGGGAACAATGTTACAACACTATGTGACAGTAGGTTGCCCATGCTCTTTAAAAATAATGTACAGACACTCAGGTTGGAAAAAGGGTTAAGAACTTCAAATATGTATGGCGCCTTTTTAATACTTTAGACCAACTCTATGAGAAATTTTGACCAAATAAAACATTACTACCACTTTGGTTGACACACTGGAACCAACTCCTATGAGGGATATTTGGAAGCTTGGGCGAATAAAAAATTTCAGCCAAATACTAATTATTAAGGGATATATATGGGAGCTATCCGAATACTTGGGTCAATATTGATATTATTAATGTAATGTTAAATTTTCAATATCAACTATCATATAAGTAGAACGCCGAAAATTATACATCAACAATATTGCTAGGCAAGACAACGTTTGCCGGGCCCGCTAGTTTTCTATATTATTTATTTGTTGAAGATTAATGTCACAAAATCGGCTAATAATTTCAGAAGTAAATTGATTTTAATTTATATCAGATGTCAATGGAGTAAGAGCTTCTGACTCGGGCAATGAAAGCCACTTCACAGATGGCATATTAAGATCGCCAAGAACTAATATTCGGAATCGAATCATTCATTTTATTATGGATTGTATTGCTAATATATGCTGATTATGGATATCAAGCTGCGATGAAGGAGGAATATATGAACAAGTGACGAATAGTTTAAATTTACCCAATTCAATGGATATGCCGACGAATTCTATATCAGTTAAATGATTTAATTGGATTACATTCGTGGAATATTTGGCGTCTACTGCGATGAGGACACAACCACCCCTTTTATTTATCCGATCTTTTCTAAAAATTTGATATTTTGAACTTAGAATTTCACTATTAATATTAAGCACAGATATTTTAAGCCAAGTTTCAGAAAATACTATAATATTATAATCAAAACCATGGGTATCAGTATATAAACGAGTATAAACATTCGATCCATTACATCATAAATCTTGTAAATCGAACCCCTCATAAAAGAAAAACAGCCCTATAGCATTATTGACCCACCTCCATGCTCACCAGTACCACTGAAATGCTGGGGCATGAGCCTTTCATTTATGGACTTTCTCATGGTAATTTGTTCATTTCTGAGTCTTTAATTTTTAACGTTAGTTCATTCGAGAGCATAATATTTCTCTACTGAGTCGGTCTTTCTTTCCGATTCTTTTCGGAAACAAAAGTACATACTTGATAGTTTTCGGGCATGTAGGCCTGCTACCATAGCTCGTTCACGGTCTGATCTTCAGGTTATTTCCAACGATAACCGTGTCACAATTTCCGTTAAACTCTTAGATGGGTAATTTTTTCTTACTGTTATGACAATTTGTTGATCAGTACAAACTGATGTTCTTTTGCAGAATTCCTTTGTGCTGAACTTTTACCACATATATAGTTGCATAAAATCTACTTATAATTCGAGAAATCACTAATTCATTTATGAAATATTTCTCCAAAATTGTATTCTGTGATAGATTATTAGCATAATCACTGGTAAAATATATATGGAAGCTATATATATATATATGGAAGCTTTATATAAACCTGAACCGATTTTCACGATACTTAACACACATCATTATAGACTTAATTGAGTACGCGCTGTGCCAAATTTCGTCCAAATGGTCACCCAGTCTTCTTATGGAAGACCCCATAATTTATATAGAATAGTATAATTCTAGATTCAATTTAGTACGCTATGTCAAATTTCGTGCAAATCGAAAGATATATAGGGATTTTGTTATACCAATGGGTTTTCTTACAAATGGTCACCCAGTCTTCTTATGGAAGACCCAATAATTTCTATAGAATAGTATTTTTATATAGGCCAAAAGATCTTAAAAATTTATAGAAATTTTTTATAGAATCCAAAGTGTGTTCTCATAGAAGACCTATGAGTCCTCTATTAGATTTAGATTCATATAGAAGGACCAAGATCAAGTGGTTTTATTTTATAGAAGTTCAAAGGCTCCATACATCAAAATGTATTTTTATGAAAGACCCAAGGATTTCGTACTTGTGTAAATACTTTTTTTCAATATAGTTTTAAAAATGGCAATTGTATAAATGCAAAAAGTATTTTGCCTTTTCATTTTTTCTGCAATCGAATTAATTTTTCAAGGTTTTCATAAACGTGTATAACTTTCACACATTGTAAGTTTTTTGATACCAACCGGCAATTTGTTTGTTCATTTATTTATTGACCATGAAAATCTCTGAGATTTATATAGCCAATCGCACATTTAATGGCATTTATCGCAAAACTATCAAATTTTTATCGTACAATTTATGGTGCCATTATAAAGCAATGCAGGGGCATACAAATACTACATCATCAACTCACGCCTCAGAGCACCCCCACTTCCAACCAATGTCACAGAAACAAAAATTCATTCATAAAAAATGAAAAAAAACAAAAGCGTGCATAGACAACGACAACAACAAACAAAAAATAAAAACAATAACGACATTACAAATAAAATTACATTGTTCCGATTGTTATTTACAATGTTAATCTACCCTCATTTGAGATACAACGCGCAACTTGTGTGCGCTGTTACAACAATCAACAACAACAATAGTAAATAAATGAACAACAACATACACATACAACACAATAGAATTATTAATAATCATTATTTGTGTATCATCAATCAACAAGTTATGTTTAATTTTTAAATGTATGCGTTCCTAGTATGTGTGTGTGTTTATATGTATGTGTATGCATTTTCTTGCGTTTATTTTTAACCCTTACAACAAAATATATCTTATCTTGAAACGAAGAAAAAGGCGAAAAACCCCAACTCTTTTTTCCCCATAAATTGTCGTCGTGGTCTTCGTCGTCATCATCATCGTAGATATTGTCCAATTGATTTTACAACCCAATTATAATTGTCTTCCATTTGTTTTTCTTTTCTTCTTCTTGTTTCATTTCTTTTTAGCTTATGAATCAATCAATTAATTACACCGAATATGAGTCATGGAACACCGATATGGATTCCTCTGGTGGCGGTCTAGACCATTCAGCCGATTCGAATTTATCATCAAGTGATAACGATCGTATTAATTCGTCGCCAGATAATCTTCTTAAAGGCCCCTGTAGTAGTGGTGGTGGCGGTTGCGGTGGTCTCAGTATTGGTGGCGGTAATTCCAGTGGGGGTTCCGGTGTAAGTGGCAGTGTACTGACAGCAACAACAGGAGGAAATAAATATAATTATGTAAGTGTAATCGCTATGCAATGCTTTACAATTAAATAGAGAGAAGAAAAAGATTTATATTCGAATTGAAAGAAATTATTTTCAAAGCACTATTTGAAGACGAAAAATGTTTCTAATCGAAAATTAGAAGGTATTATAATTGAATCTGATCTACACTATCTTCTTATAGAGAAGATCAAACAGTCTTCTAATAGAAATTCTGGATGTTCAAAAGGCATTCTTATAGAAGTCCAAAGAATTTTCTTCTCTTTTATAGAATAGATTTTTTAAATAAACCAAAATATCTTCTTATAAAAACCCCACAGTCATCTTATAGCAAATCCAAAATTGTTTATAGAATCCAAAGTGTCTTCTCATAGAATTGGAGATTAGATTCATATAGAATTGGATTTAGATTCATATAGAAGCACCAGGATCAGGTGGTCTTATTTTATAGAAGTCCAAAGGCTCTTCTCATAGAAAACCAAAAAACCTCTTCTCATAGAAGACCAAAAAGTCTTTATCTAGATGATAAAAAAAATCTTATAGAAGTCCAAATGGGGTTTCTTACTGAGGTTTCACCAGTTTTCTTGTGGAAGATCAAACATTTTTTATAGAATATAATTTTCATATAGACCCAAAGATCTTCTTATAAAAGCCTCACAGTCTTCTTATAGCAGGCCCAAAATTGTTTATAGAATCCCAAAAAGACCCAAGAATGTTTATAGAATAGAATTTTTATATAGACCCAAAGATCTTCTTATAAAAACCCCACAGTCTTCTTATATCAGGCCCAAAATTGTTTATAGAATCCAATGTGTATTCTCTTAGAAGACCTATGAGTCTCCTATTAGATTTAGATTCATATAGAAGGACCATGATCAAGTGGTTGTATTTTATAGAAGTTCAAAGGCTCTTCTCATAGAAGACCAAAAAGTCTTTATCTAGATTATCAAAATGTTCTTTTATATAAATCCAAAAGGTTTTCTTACATATGGTCCACCAGTTTTCTTATGGAAGACCCAAAAATGTTTATAGAATATAATTTTTATATACCCAAAGATCTTCTTATAAAAACACCACAGTCTTCTTATAGCAGACCCAATATTGTTCATAGAATCCAAAGTGTCTTCCCATAGAAGACCTATGACTCTTCTTTTAGATTTAGATTCATATAGAAGGACGAAAAATCTTTTATAAAAGACCTGGTGAGAATTCCTCATAGGTCAACTAAGGACATTCATATTCTTCGGTTTCTTAAAGAAGATCAAAGAATCTTCTTTTAGAAGACTAAAAAATACGTGTCTTATAGAGGACCGAAATGTTTTCTTGGAGAAGACCAATGGTTTTTTTATAGAAGACCAAACGAACTACCTTTACATAACAGGAATGTCTTCCTTTTGAAGACCAAAGGGTATTGTAAACACGACTAAATAACCTTTTACTTCAGTCCGATTTTTGCTAAAGCCGCACATACCATTATCCCCCATTTTCGATATTTTAAAGGTTTTAACTGCATTTTTCCTGATAGGCCAAAAAAGAACATTCTTCTTATAGAAGTCAAATAGACTTTTTGTAGAATCCCCAAGGGTCTTCTCACAGAAGGGTCTTATAGGAGGTCAACTCGTAACCGAAGAGTATTTTAGATAACCGAAACGTTTTCTTATCGAATACCAACATTTTTTTTAATAAAATGCCAAACGGACTTCCTTTAAAAGACCGAAATGTCTTCGTATGGAAGACTAAAGGATATTTTTTTAAAACAACAAAATGAACTTTTAATTCAGTCCGATTTTTTCTAAAGTCGCATATATTCGACATTTTAAAGGTATTAACTGAATTTTCGGGTATTTAGAGATTGATGGACATTTTAACAGCAAAATTTTAATATTGGTCCACGTTTTGGTATAGCCTCCATATAATTGTAGGTACTGATCTATTATATGGTATTTTGAAGTTTAAAGCCGCATTTTATACCCTTCATCACGCTGTGGTATAGGGTATCATGTCTTTGTATATATGTTTGTAACAGGCAAAAGGAAACTAGATAGACACAGGGTTCAATGGAATATGCATAGAATCACTTTCTAAGTCGATTTATGCATGTCCGTCCGTCCGTTCGTCTGTCCATGTTAAATTGTAAACAAAGTACATGTCGCATTTATGATCCAAATTAGATGAAATTTGACACAGGTCACTTAATTGGGATAAGGATGAACCCTATATATATATTTTCGTCCGATTTAATGTAAATGGTCCTATATATCTTTCGATTTGCACGAAATTTGGCATGGCGTACTGAATTAAGTCTAGAATGATGTGTGTAAAGTTTCGTGAAAATCGGTTCCGATTTAGAAAAATATCCTATATATATTTTCGTCCGATTTAATGAAAAAGCTGCACCAAAGTCCCTATATATCTTTCCATTAGCACGAAGTTTGGCATAGTGTTTTGACTTATGTCTAGAGTGCTGTGTATTAAGTTTCGTGAAAGTCGGATCAGATTTAGATATAGCTCCCATATATATTTTCGTCCGATTTAATGTAAATGATACACCAAAGTCCCTATATTTCCTTCGATTTGCACAAAATTTGACATGGCTTACTGAATTAAGACTAGAATGATATTTGATAAGTTTCGTGAAAATCGGCTCAGATTTAGGTATACCTCCCATATATTTTCGTCCGATTAAATGTAAATGGTGCACGAAAGTCCCTATATATCTTTCGATTTGCACGAAATTTGGCATGGCGTACTGAAATAAGTCTAGAACGATGTGTGTTAAGTTTCGTGAAAACCGGTTAAGGGAATTCCAATATAGATCCATTTTTTTGCCATAGCCCCGACTTAAAAACTTTCTGGTCGCTCCAGAGGCCGCAATTATGCCCCAAACACCGCGAAGGGGATCGGGCCAGATAATAAGCATGCATGTTTTGATAAAGATCGGTCAATATTTAGCGGGTCAAATGGACCCTGACTTTTCTGTGAAAAATGACAAAATTTGTATTCTATGGCATATATATTTACCCCTGAAGAACATAGACCCGAGAAGTTGATAGTATATCCAAGACGAGTGGTTGACCTTTAAATTGATACCAATTATATTGTCGTATGTACTCGGATGTGGGAGTTACATTTAAACATTTACAGGTGCTTACGTACTGAGATATTATTTAGTAATCCATTACCACACTAGAAGGCGGAAATATAGCGCTGATCGCTTCCAAGAGGTTCCGTTTATGGTCAAGAACAACGCCTATAATTTGCGGTGATGATCATGTCGATCTGTATGCCACAATTATAAGCAGAATGTTACACTGGAGAATGAATCTGGTCAACTAATTTGATGGGCTTTTGTAATGATCTGTCACTATTCAGCGGGTCAAATCAACCAAGACCTTTCTGTGTAAAATGAAAAAAATGGATATTATGATATAAAACATAATTCGAAAAAGATGTCATGGCAAGAAATAGGTGCTATTGACCTAATTGGTTAAGAGGGTGCAAATAGATATAGATCTGCAGAAAGTTAGAGTTCCGTCGTAGTTGTGTAGGGTATCATATGGTCGGCCCCGTCCGACTATACTGCTCCGCTCACTGGTTTATTAATATTTTTACTTATTTATTTTCTTATTAAATTTGTTTCTTTTCAGGCTGGTCATCGCCGTTGTCGTGCCTTATACGATTGTTCAGCCGACAATGATGATGAATTGGAATTCAAAGAGGGCGAGGTCCTTATCGTTCTCAATGAACGAACCGATGATGAAAACTGGATGGAAGGTGTGATAGAAGGTGATCCAACACGTCGTGGCATGTTTCCCGTAAGTTTCGTCCATATGTTACCCGATTAAAACCAAACAATGAGACACATTTAAATACAAAATGGGTAGTATAGTATTATTAATGTAATAATAATAATAATAACAACAACAAACAAAAATACCATTGAACTCTGTAAATGTAGTAGATGATATAATAATTAATTAATGATATAGTAAAGAAAAACATAGATTTAAAGAAAAAGAAAAAACAAACGACAAAAATAAGAAAACAATAACACAAAACAATCGTTACAAAACCCTATATATAAAAATAATAATAATAATAATGACAAAACAAACAAAAAAGATAGAAAAACATAAAACAAATTATAATGAAATTATGTATTTAACCGATGAACATTTAAATGTAGTCTCTAGAAGAAAAAAAAAACACACACACACAGAACAAACCAATATATTAACAACCAACATCCAACAACAAAAACAGTTTTGTTCCGCTCCAAAATTTAACTCAAGGTTAATTGTGTATTTGTGTAATAACGTACATGAAAAAAACAAAAAATAAATAGATAAAAAATTTGCAATGATTTTTTTAGACAAATAGCCAACATCAAATAAATTTTGAACATTTAAACAAAATAAACGAAACATACACACACAAACGTATTATATAATGTAATTATTATTAGCATTAACTATTATTATTAATATTGGTAATACTGATAACAACAACAAAGAAATAAATTAAAAGGTTTATCCTTGAACAATAAAATAGTAATAATAATAATAAAGTCTATAGTAAAACCAATAATTGGGAAAAGGTAATAAAATACACACACATGACCCAAAAAGTCCTATGTGGGGGATGTTTCTAATTTTGAAAAAATGTAATTGTCATTCAACTAGAATCGTATAGATTAAAGTTTACGAAATTACTGCATTTAAATTGTGTCTTTGTGTGTCATTTTATTTAGATATAATTCGATAAAAGTGATCTTAAACAATTATTTTGTATTTTTTCATTCCTAAAAAAATGAAACGAGGTCTTCATAAAAATGTACTGTCAAGATTTTCTTAAAGGACCTTATAGTCCGAAAGTCAATTTTAATGGAGGACCATGAAATTTATATTCATCGTTAATAAAATAGTTGGTCTTCTTATAGATGTAAATATGATTAAGAAACCCTGAAAGAGTTTTCTTATGGGAGTCTAGAAAGGCGTTGTTTTATAAAACTCACAGAGTATTTTTTATGGAAGACCAAAATATACGTAATACAAATGAAAATGTGGTTTCCTTGCAGAATATTATAGCATGGCCGAAAATTATATTGGACATTACAAACAAAATGTTTATATAAGTTAATTTATTTCGCCTTTGACTCAAAGACACGATTTTTTTACATAAATAAAAAAGACCGAAAGGTATTTTATATTATCAAAGGGTTATCTTATATACAATTTTGTCTAATTTAAGGGGACATTTTCGGTGGCAAAAAATTTTATTTTGGTTTTTTGAATCTACACTAATTCAAGAATGTCCCTACAAAACTTCAAGTGAAAATCTCAACAACTCTTGATGATATAGGCGATTTATTCTTTCAGGATCAAGTGACGGCAAGAGTGATTCTTAAACTTTTAACGCATTTTTCTCGAAGAGGTTTTTTTATGAATGGCGGGCACAATAACTCAAATTTTGACACATTTCTCTGTGAGTGTATAGCTATCGTATGATCTAGGATAAAGCCAATTGGTTAAGTACTTCCTTATTTTTTAACTAAAAACAATTTAGTTAATTTTTGAGCGAAGTCAATAATCCTAGTTCATACGAGAGCCCGACATGTACTCATTATAACACCCTAGGAATTTCCAGATTGATTTTCCAGTGAGGAGTTATCATGTCCGCCATCAAAAATAAGGACTTTTCTTTAATCCCAAAAACAACAACAACCAAATTTTGAAAATTATTTTTCTTCTCTTTTAAAAAATTCAAATTTCAACAATTTTTAATGGAGAGTTTTTATATCTCGATATCTCCAAAACACGGAACAGATCAGAGATAACTATTTTATTATAAAAGATTTTTATATGGGGACTGCTGGTTCAAAATGAAAATTGTCGTTGCAGAAAAAAATTTCCTGGAGGTTATACCCAAAGCGGTACATTGTGTAGGAATTACCGAGTATTTAGTAGTCATTATATGAGGTGCTATGCCTAATTGAGGACTGATATAGCTCAATTTCGAAACTAACAATACATGTATTCATTTTCGTTTGAAAACCGCGCTGTAGAACCCGAAAATATCGAAAATTTCAATTTTTAGTGGAAAGATTTGGTATCCAATAGGAACCCATTGTACAAAATTTCAGCGAATTCAGTTAAAAATGGGACCTTTCGAGGCAAGAGTGATTAGTACAGCCAGACGGACATGCTTAGATCGTCATAGAATTTTACGCTGATATCGATAAAAATATCGTTCTAAATCTAAAATAATATTATTCAAAATAATCGTCTTAATTAAAAATTCTATAAGAAGGAAATACTTAGCCTCTATAAAGTATTATAAGGAAGTCTTGTAGTAGAGAAAATACTTTGCAATAGTTGGAGTTCTAACTCTAATTTTTAATATAGAAGAATTCTATATTAATATCAAATTCTAAAAGAGAACGTTCAGATGTTTTATAGGAATATCTTCTGATCGTCGTCTACATGCTTAGAAAATTTCCTTATAACGGACTTTTATAGAAGATTAAGATTTGACACGTTCTTCACTTAGATGATCAGAAAGTATGATAGAAGATAAGAAAATCTTCCAACCAAACAAAAAGGTCTTAATATTGATGAATACCCAAAATACTTCTCTTAGGCGAATATTCTAATAATAGACCACCAGAACGTCATTTAGACCAAAAGGAATCGTTATAGATGATCATAAGGCCAATGCCACAGATGAACAGACGGGCTTCATGTAAAAACACAGAATTTTTTATATTATAGAAGTCCAAATAGAAGAGTTGGTTTAAAAAATACAATAAAACGTTTTTTTTTTGCCATGACCAGTTGTTCTTTTTTAGTTGTTCAGGGGTTTTATATCAGAAATTTTTATATCCTCAGCCTTATGGCTAATGATGAGGGTATATACACTTTGATTCGATGATAATGTGCCTCATCAAATTTGATAATGTGCCTTAGGCGAATGGAATGTTCGATTTGAACCAAACCTTGCAAAGCCTGGATCAAGTAGGATGATGGGACCCATTGGTCCACTCCTTCTGCTACCTTCCCCACAAAGGATCAACACTTTCAATAATTTAAGTCCAAATTCGATTTGAACCAATCATTGCCAAGCCTGGATCAAGTAGGAAGATGAGACCAATTGGTCCACTCCATCTGGTCAAAATGGTAAAAATTTTCAACATTTATGAACCCAATATTAGACGATTCTAATATCCTTACAAAGTCCCTAGATCATGTCTTCCCCCAGAAAGGGGCAATATTTTATAAACTTGTAAAATTTAATAAATTGTAACAAATTAAGGGAATAATAAAACCAGCATTTAATTCCGAAGACCTCCGTAAACCATAGGCTGAGGGTATATACGAAGGCAGTTCGTTAAGTTCTTATCCTAGCACAAAAAGCACAGTATAAAGAGAAGAAAGTTAAGTGTTTTGGAAACTTCCATCTCTGTTATGAACACATGTTAAATTTTGTTTCGATCTGGCAAATCCTTCATATAGAAACAAAAACGCATTCGCAATTTTTTTTTAGAATGAAAGCACGCATTTCTAATATGTCCATTGTAAAAAATTGTGGATTCGTCTTTTTTGAACACCTGTTTCTTTATGAAGGAGTTGCCAGATCGAAACAAAATTTAACATGTTTTCATAACAGAGATGGAAGTCTCCAAAACACTTAACTTTTTCCTGTTTATACCGTGCATTTTATGCTAGGCTAAGAACTTTCCGAACTGCCCTCGTATCTATCGGCAACACCGACTGAAAACTTTTTTTACTTTTTTAAAGAACATTTTTCTTATTTGATGAGGGACATTTCTGATTATTTCTACACACACACACGACTTTTCCTTAAATTGTTGGAACTTAACGGCACACAGTTGAGATTTAAATACAATTGGTCTTGATGGCTCTTTGATGTGATATACGTTACTAGATCACCATTAGACCTATTTTGACTTGCATATGTGATTATATTTATAATGAAGGATATTACAAATTTGATTCTTACTAAATCTTTCAGTATTCCATTTTTATTTCCTTAATTACATTGCGAATGAGTACAACATACATTTAAAGAAAAACTAAGAACCATTTCCCAGGACTTTTTAGGTCATGTGGGGTGTTATACAAAATTACCTTTTTTATAAATATATATAAAAAAAATAAAAAGACCTTCAAACTACACAAAATTTGGGTTATCCAGTAATCACAAAATAATGTTGTATATAATTAACTACTGCATAGTATTTTTTCTTTAATATTTTATCCCTCCTATTTTTTCCTTATTATAATTATTTTTTTCATTAGCGATTAAGTATTGTAAAGAAAACAAAACGTAATGCTTTATTACTAAGTATTTTCTTCATTTCTCTTTGAACAAATGAAACAAAGAAAACAAACAAACCAATCTAAAAACAAAAAATAAAATAAAACATAACCTCACTTATTATAAATATCTTTATTTTTTATTAAATACCATATAACTACACAAAAAAAACACATCTTCCTATGTAAAATTAATGTTACAAATAACTATTGCTTATAATTATTACTAATTTTATTGTGTAAAATAATTTTTTTATTGTAAAAAATATAAAATAATAATTTGTTTAGATATTATTTTTAAACTGAACTAAAAACAATCTAAAAGAAATTGGAATTGCCCTATTAATAATAATTAATGAATTGAATATAATAATAATTCTTTTGTGTAGTTATATATATATATATATATATGTAAAAAACCAACTCAACAACATCAACATCAACTTGTTAAAAATGTGAAAATTCCCCCCAAACTATTTGCGTAATTTTATGAAACTCGAATAGTAGTAGCATGTATCCTATTTGTGTATTTATGTATGTCTATGAATTTTATAATTCCAAAATGCAAAAAAAAACTTGAATATTGAAAGTGTAGCAAATTATGGTCAGATTATATATTTTTTATTTTACTTTTTTTCATTATAAATAATAATTAGTTTTTTTTATCCAAGTTCCAAGAAAAAATCGATTATACATATATACAAACAACTATTACATTAAGACAAATAAAAGAATCACATAAACACACACACATATATACATATTATATTCTTCAAGAAACAAAAAACTGTATCCTGTTTTGATTGTTTTTGTTTGTTTATTTTTTTTTTTAGTTCCGGTCATGAGAGTTAAATAATGAAATTAAAAATTCAGAATCAGAAATTCAGAAGGGGTCAATTGTTTGTTTAGGTTGTCAGTACAAGTCCACATGTCGGGTGTTACAAAAAGGCCACTTTCAAATAATTTGGTTTTTATTTTAAAATTAGGTGATTTTACTCATGATTCGTTCGGCTGTCTTACCAGCATTTTAAATTTGACATGTTAGAAAGTTTAGAATAGTTTTAGTAGAAAAGTTTTTTTTTTTGGAATAAAATTTGATCATTCCCTCGAAAAGTAGACGTTTGTCTTCCCCCATTATTTGGTATTTTGGGGGTTTTAGACATGTTTTTGAACAGGATCAGCTGTTAATTGTTATTTGGTATTCACATTGGCAATCAGATCTACCTACGAAAAATAATCAATATTGGCTTATGTTTCGGGGTAGCTTCATTGTATTGTATACATAATAATAATTTTTTAACGATCTAAGCATGTCCGTCTGTTGTAATTACTCTTGCATCTAAACGAATTGAGATAGATCGCCAAAATGTCACATAGAGTCGTCTTTTGTCTGCACGCAGGTCGAGATCGAAGATAGGCTATATCGATCCATGTTTAGGCATAGCTTCCATATTAGGGTACCCAAATTTTTGGTATTTTGGGGTTCTAGAGCCCGTTTTTCAGCCGACTTCGGTGAAATTTAGTACGTTAGGTTCTTATTGGATATTGAATTGCACCACTAAATATTATAAATATACATCCATTTTTCCGGTAGCCTCCATATAACGTTATCCCCAATTTTCAGTATTTGGGGGTTTTATCGAATTTTTCTATCGACTTGGCTGTAATTTAGTACTTTGAGTTCTTATTGGGTAGCAAATCTTTCTACAAGAAATTATTAATATAGGTCAAATTTTCGGGTAGATCCCATATAAGGGTACCAAAAATTTTGGGGTTCTTGAGCGCGTTTTCAACCGAATTCGCTGGTACATTGGGTTCTTATTGTGTACCAAATTTCTCCACTGACAATTATAAATACAGGCCCACTTTTTCTGGTAGGCCCCATATAACGGTATCTTAAATTTTCTGTATTTTGGGGGTTTTGAGCATATTTTTCGACTGAGTTGGGTGTAATTTAGTACTTTGAGTTCTTATTGGGTAGCAAATTTCTCCACAAAAGATTAAAATAAACGGTTTTGGGGGCTACCCGAAAAATGAACCGAATTTTGTATTACAGCAGATTTGATCGTTGGAGTGTTTTAAGATAAGAGTCTAAAATCCCAAACGCAACGTTGATAAGGCTGTTGTTGTTGGTGTCGAGATCTTATGGCGCCCACGATGGGAAAACTCTTCACAGATCAAATTCTATTATTGGAACAAATAGTGTATTGAGTATTTTGTGTTTGAGATTAGGCTAAGCAAGAGTTGTTTAAGTAGGATAAATATTTTACAATAAAATTAGTCCTTTATAAACACTCAACAAGAACGGTCGGGAGCACCGCGTGTCTTATTTTATTTAGAATACAGACGAGCTGCGACTGTCTGCAGAGTGTTTTACAACCACTCAAATAGATCGGTCGGGGTCATCGTGACGGCTGTCTGTATATTTAACACCCCCATATAAGGTAACCGTCTGTTTCTGTATTTTGGGGTTCTTGAGCGCTTTTTCAACCGAATTGTAGTCGTATATCTCCCTCTTCCTCCCAAAAATTATTAATATTCGCCCCCATATAATCCCTTTTTTATATTAAAGTAGTAATCTGATTTGTATCGTATAGTATGGGGGATATTCGTTACTCGAAATTGTCAGTTCTTATCCTACGATGTATGGAATTTTAAGACGATTTAGCCATCTCTTGTAATCATTCCGCCTTCTAAGGATATCGTGATAAAAAAAACTTCAACCTGACGATGATGAAATATATCGGCCAGCATTTAGGCATACCTCCTGAGGAAAATTATTGAGATACAAAACTTAAATATTCGGTTCGAAATTGCGCTATGTCGGTCATTAATTAGGCATGGTCCCTCATATAATTAAAATTCCAAATATTCTTTAATTCCTAGCTTTGTAATCAATATCAACCTTTAGACATAGCCTCCTAGAATAAGAAGATTTTATACACATGTTGCACTCTACCACGCGTTATCAATATCACTAGGTTTTGGAGTTTTTAGATTTCAAATCGCTGACATTTTGTATTTTGTGTACATAATTTTTTGCTATGTTCTCTACTTTTCAGTATACCTATGGTGGAGGGTATTTTTGCGTTTATATTTTTTAATGAATAAATTACCTATTTATTTCATTCACTGTAAATTTATTTTCAAAAAAGTTGCAGGTCAACCAACGGCGAAGAGCGTCGCATAATTGTGGCTACATAGGTTCTTCCCCTGGCTCTCTTTTTCATTTGCAAAACTTCGATTATAAAGCTCGACTCGAAAGTGACTTAATTGTCATAATATATACACGTTTTGAACGATCGATCGACCGGTCTTATACGCCTTATTGCACTAGGAGTTCAATTAGGAAATATCACCATGGCTGGGAATTGGTGAATTCAAAACAATGTTTACTCATATTACGATCTCAAGTTGAATGACTCAAACACAAAAATCTAATACAACACACGCCTCCAGAGTCTAGGCCAAATTTATTATTGGTCAAAATAAGAAAATAAAATACAGATTTCGAATATATTGGACTTTGCTTAAATTCAACAACACGTGTTAAGGTGTCATTGTTGTTGGGAGAGTTTTCGCTGCAATAAAAATTGCCCTTCAACACGACTTTATATCCATCGCTTCTTTTGACTTGGCACTTCTAGATGTAGGATTTGTGCAATGTATTTGTGCTTTGGAACACTCACTTTTAACTTCTTTGCTATCAATTGCCGTTTGCCTCAGCAGAGATGGTCTGTCGACTGAATCCGACGTATCTACGACGAGTTCCGCTTCGGAGGGCCCACACCCACAACTGATTTCTATTTGCTTGACACTTCCAGATTCTGAAACCACCAGCGAGGGTTCCAAGGTTGCTTTGGAGTATTCGCTTTTGACGTCTGTCCCTTCAGTAGCCGTTTACCAAGAGAGATGGTCCGTCGACTGAAGCCGAAGTTCTACGACAGGTTCCGTTTCAGAAGAGCCCACACCCACAGTTGACTTATTTGACGTCCGCTTTTGATTTGAGGATAAAACAGATAGAATACTGATAACAGTATCAGCATCATCCTCCTCATCTGATGTTGGGGTATCATCCCATCTAATCTCCTGACTTAGGCGGAAGCTACTGCTTTCTACGTGTGACTGAAGAGGTATTCACTTTGTCGGGTCAAGTATTATAATATTTATGATTGACACAAAGTCGTCTTCTCCCGCAGTTGGCGCTCGTTACGATATGCGTGAACATACGTTCATTGACTTTTGTGAAGAGTCCGTGTCCAAATTCGAGTTCATATTCCGAGAGACTGAGGATGCCAAGGCAACCACACCAACATCAGTCGAAGAATTTGTTTTGGGTTTAAAAATGTTTTTGTGGAGGGTCAGAGGTCAACCATGGCATAGCTTTCTTACCATGGTCAGGACTTTGTAACTTTGTAACCTAATACTCATCGAAGTACCCAGGTATCGATGAGGCTCCCTAACTGCAGACCCATAAGTTTAGTTTATTATAGAGGTGCCAAAAACACTTCGCTTCGATCATTGGTACTTGATCATTTCCTTCGAGACCCCCCATTTGAACCCGATGACTGTTTATTCAATTCACAACGAAGGAGCTGGAATTCAGTGTTCATTGAGGGTAAAATAGATTTTTGTGGGAAATATTAGGTCGGGGAAAAAGAAATCCATTATTTGTATATGCACTTTATGCGGAATGTCTGATTTGGGCCAAATATGCACCGTTTTGTTGTCATTTTAAAGGTAACTTCATAATGCCTCTCTCATAGAAGTCCTGCTCTCTATTTGCAAAAAAAATAAAACTCTAGTAGTCGATTTTCACAATCCCCCCTAGATACCAATTTTTATCATTAAAGAAATGTTGCAATGCAATAACCAGTGAGCGGAGCAGTATAGTCGGACGGGGTCGACCATACGATACCATACACAACACCACGGAACTCTGATTTTTTTCCCGAGCCTGGGCAATATTTCGTGATATTTGCCCCGATTTGCCCGATTAGAGGTCAACAACACATCTTCCCTACATTTTCCGAATATTACAAATATTCAGTACAGCCCTTTTAATTACTTGTCCACAAAGAAATTAAGTTTTCGGTCCACTTCATCCCAAAATGTTATTCTGATCATCACCGAAAGGCGTTGTCCTTGGCCATAATTGGAACTTCATAGAAAATTTCAAAGCGATCAGCGCTATATTTCCGCCCTCTAATGTGGCAAAGAGTTACTAAATAATATCTGAATACGTAAGCACCTGTAAATATTTTAATGTAACTCCCACATGTGAGTACATACAGCCAAATAATTGGTATCAATTTGAAGGTCAACCACACCTATCGGATATACTATCAACATCTCGGGTCTATGTCCTTCAGGAGCAAATATATACACTATAAAATACAAATTTTGTCATTTTTCACACAAAAGTCAGGGTCCAAATGACAGATCTTTATCAAAACAGGCATGCTTATTATGTGACCCGATCTCCGTCTCCATGTGAAAATTCGCGATGTTTGGGCCATAATTGCGGCATCTGGAGCGACCAGAAAAACCGACAAAAATTAAGTATTTGGTCCATTTCATCCCCTAAATATTAACTGGTCTTTACCAAAAATAATAGGGGTCTTCATTGGCCAGAACCCATCCTACATGCAAAATTTCGTGAAGATTGGTCCATTATAAAGGACAGACGGACGGACGGATACACATGTCTAGATCGACTCAGCTAGTCGAGATATGACGATCGGTATACTTAAAGTTGACTCTATGACCAATATTTCGCGGCGTTACAAAATCTTGAGGCTGCACAAAGCTATAATACCCTGACAACATAATTTTGTAGGGTATAAATATATGATAATCGATCGGTGCCAAGCCCGGACTGTATGGCGGAAGTTTCTGGCGAGTCACTGTAAATTTGTGTGGCCTAGCGTTGTCCTGTTGGCCAATTCGGTTCGTTTCTGGCCCATTGTAAATGGTTTAAAACAGTTTTATGGTCGATTTTTTAGCTCCTGGGCGATGTTACGACTGCCGGTCGACTTCGATAATTTCTCCGATTTTATCGACATTTTCGACGATATGAAAAATTCCTGAACGGAATCTATGAAACCAAAATTGGACATAATTGGCTGCCCGTTAGTACAAAATGAAGAAATTCGCTGTTGCAAACATAAATTTACTGTGAACAAATTTCACAGTCGTTGTAGTTGCATTAAATCTGTGAACAGAAATTTGTTCGAAGATTGCGGAAAAAATTCGGGGCTCAAAGAGTTAAAGTTCCAACACCGTTAACGACGGTTAACGCATGACATGAAACAACGCCCAACGGAAGCATTCTGCTTAGCTCTTCCCTTTAAAGTTATTCTGAACAACAGCGAATATTTTTGCATTATCACTTTCCCCTTATTCTGAATGAAGTTCGAAAGCACAAAAAAATTGGAATGGAAAAAAGATAGATATTCTGAATTTCCGGGAGTAGTTGAAGAATGTCATGACATTTTAAGTGAAATTTTTTCGCTAATAAATTAAAGGGGAGCTGACTATAATATATAAGTATTAAACATTTTTTTGTATAAAGACAATAAGAAAGATTTAAGCATAGTTTGATGTAATTTGTTGGCGAAATAATCGGGCATGTTCTGGCATTCACTTCAACGGCAGAAGTGTATCGAACACACGCCTTTACGGTAAAAGAATGAAATCCTACCGCAATAGAATAATAAAGGAAAATACATGGGAAGATGTTGCGAAGGCAGTGGGAAAACTAAACATTTGAAAATCATATTTTTGGTGAATAATGCGCTTTATGTGTGTGAGCAAAATCTAACGCGCGTTACATTACGAAGCATAACATAACACAACGCGACCATTCTGCTCAGCCCTTGAGGCTGATATATTCGATCATATCTATGTCGTTTTTAGGCATGTTAAACAGCGATAGGCGATCTAAATTACCATGTATCGAACAAGTTCGTCGGGAACCCAACAGGCTAATAAATTCCAAATGTTTGATCAATTGAAAGCAAAGCCATTCCAACATGACCTGAGCAATGCCAACGCGACGCTGTTTGAGTAAGTTTGGTACAAAATCGTAATTGTGAAAAATTTCGAACATGGATTTACAATGTAATATTAATCCAATATCACCGTTGGTCCTCCTCCTTAAAATATTTTTCTATGATATGTCATTCTACGATTTTCTTCGCTACTTTCTCTAAGGGCTCCACTGTATTGATTTTTTAACTCCTTCACATAAATTAATTATTAAACAAATACGAATACTATCAATTTTTTCGGCGTTCATTAATCTCAACTTGTTTACCTAGATTTTTTCTTCTTCTAAGAATACAAAAACAACAAAAATCAAATTGAAACATGACAAAACGAAAATAAAAACTCGAATTATAATCGTGACGATGATGACGAATTCTAAAATTATCATGTTTTACGTCAAAAACTCGTTTCGTTATTTATCTCATTTTAATAAATCCAATTTTGACTACTCATTTGGATGGTAACAACAGACAGCTACTGTGGATTGACTGGACTTGACTGGGTTAGCCTGGCCTGGCTTGGCAATAATAGATCGTCAAAATAAACAATAAATTTATAAACTAAATGTGAATATAATTATCTAGAGCTGCCATAAATTATTTTCTAACAAAAATAAAGAAGCTAAACTTAAAACAATAAAAAAACACCCAAAACAAAACAATAAAAAAATTAATAAATTAAAAAAATGAACTAAAAATAAACAAAACAATAAAATAAATCAAAAAAATCCAAAAAAGAAAAAAAAAACCCCCGTTTTATTAAGAAATAAAGAAGAACAGAAAAAAATCAATAAAAAATATTTTGTTGAATAAAAAAAATAAGAAAACAAAAAATACTCTTTTAAGACAAAAAAACAAATGTTTGTAAAACATGTTTTAGTATTATTATTTTATATAATTTTATTTCTTTTAGAAAGAAAAACCAAACGAAAAAATAAATATATCCCCTTATTTCATAATCAATTGTTTGTTAATCCTTCGTATCAAGGATATTTATCACAAAAACAAAATATGAAACGCTTTTGAAATATCTATAGAATAGCCCCCAATACAAAAGAGAGATTATACGATGCGTTATAAACTTTATATAACTATTATATATATAGAAAGAGTGTTATTTAAAAAAAAATATCTAAAAAAACATTCTACACTTTGCTAAGTACCTCAAAACAAAACAAAAAAATAAATAAATAAAATTATTATATACAAAAACAAAATAAGAAGAAAAAACAACAAAAACTAAATGTAAAATATTCATAATTTATCTATTAATAATAAAAAATGAAGTATATAAACAAATCCAAAATTTATTTTATATTATTTAAACAAACAGAGGGATATAGGAGGCATTTTTTTTATTAGCCCAATCATGAATATCAAATCCTTAAGGAATTTTTCTCTTTTCATTTTCCATCTATTATAAACAAAAATCCGCAAGAAAAGCCATCCTCAAACAAGTGCAAAAGCGTTAAGTTCGGCCGGGCCGAACTTTGGATACCCTCCACCATAGTTATACTACCAAAAAGTGGGTATATACCGATAATTCTACAAACCGATTTATGTAAACCATTATGTACACCAAATAGAAACTTCAGCAATTTTTAATGGGGATTTTTCCTAAAATCTGCATGGTAGGGTATAAAATCCTCAAACTACTATAATTTAGATTACAAAGTTCTATGAGGCTATGCCTAAAGGGGGACTAATATTGATTACATAGTGTAGGAAAATGGTGAATATTTGGGGATATCATTATATGAGGGCTATGCCTAATTAATGACCGGTATATGTCAATATTGAACCCAATATTTTAATTGTTTATCTCAATTCTTTCCTTCAGGAGGTATCACTATATTGAGGAGATGGCTAAATGTCTGCCGATATATTTCATTATCGTCATGTTTGAGGTTTCTTTTATCACCAAATCTTTAGAAGGCGGAATGCTTACAACAGATGGCTAAATAATCTTTTTTAGGGTAAAACTTGACTATTCCCCGTAACGACTACTCAACCGCAACACACGGAACAAATCATATAACTATTTGAATATAAAAAAGGGGGTTATATGGGGACTACCCCTAAAAAGGGGTGAATATTAATAATTTTTGGTGGGGAGATTTGTTACCATATACGACTACAAAATACCAAATTTCAGCGAATTCGGTTAAAAAACGCGCTCAAGAACCTCAAAATATGGAAAATTGCAGGTACCCTTATATGGGGACTACCCGAACAAATTTTCCTCTATTTATAATTTTCTGTGGAGAGATTTGCTACCCAATAATAACTGAAATTACTAAATTACAGCCAATTCGGTGAAAAATCCGGTAAAACCCCCCAAAAACTGGAAATTGGGAGGTACCCTTATATGGGGGCTACCAGAAAAAGTTGACTTATATTTATAATTTTTAGTGGGGAATTTTGGTACCCAATAAGAATTTTGGTACCAAATTTCAGCGAATTCGGTTGAAAACCGCGCTCAAGAACCCTAAAATACCGAAAATTGGGGGGTACCCTTATATGGAAGCTACCCGAAAAAAATTGACCTATATTTATAATTTTTAGTATAGAGATTTGCTACCCAATAAGAACCCAATGTAGCAAATTTCAGCGAATTCGGTTGAAAACCGCTAAAATACCGCAAAATTGGGGGTACCCATAAATGGGGCTATCCGAAAATATGGACCCATATTTATAATTTTTAGTAGGAAATTTTGGTACCCAGTAAGAACCCAATGTTCCGAATTTCAGCGAATTCGGTTGAAAAACGCGCTCAAGAACTTCCAAATACCGAAAATTGGGGGGTACCCTTATATGGGAGCTATGCCTAAACGTGGACCGATAAAGCCCATCTTCGAACTTGACCTGCCTGCAGACAAAGGACGACTCTATGCAATATTTTGGCGATCTATCTCAATTCGTTTAGACGCTAGAGTGATTACAACAGACAGACAGACAAACGGACAGACGGACATGGCTATATCGTCATAGAAGATCAAGAATATATATACTTTATAGGGTCGGAAATGATTATTTCGATGTGTTACAAACGGAAAAACAAAATTAATATACCCTCCATACTATGGTGGAGGGTATAAAAATGTAGGTATTTAGAAAAAAACCCTTTCCACCAGTAAAAATGTTTATCATTATGGGTCTCGGTTTACAAATGACATGAGGTCAACGTCAAAATTTCATATTTTTCTGTATAAAATTTATATTTGAGACTAGCAGGCTCGGCAAACGTTGTCTTGCTTAGCAATATATTTTATGTCTAATTTTCGGAATTTTAGGTTTGTTTTTATACCCTCCAATATACATTTCTACTACTTACATTTTCAATATTGATCCAAGTACTCGGATAGCTCCCATATAACGGTATCCCTTAATATTCGGTATTTGGGTGTAATTTTATATTCGCCCAAGCTTCCAAATATCCCCCATCCAATAGTACCCCACATTTTTTGATGCTGTGGGGGATTTGGACACGTTTTTAAATATAATCGGCTGTAATTTGGCATTTGGTTCTTATTTGGTAGAATGAATCGCACTAAAATTATCTACATTTGTCCACTCTTAGAGGTAGCTCCCATATAACAGTACTCAAAATATTCGGCATTTTGGGAAGTTTGCTCCAGTGTGGCTGTAATGTTTTATTTTGGATGATCAAAACCTCTTTACCAAAAATTAGCAATATCCTTCCAAAAATTAATATATATCCATTCTCATTGTAGTAGCTGTAATATACCATAACGGCATATTGAAGGGTAACACACATTTATGTGGAAACATTTCTATTTAGGCCCAAGCTCCTACATACAGATCCCACTCCATTTTCGGAATTGTGAAGACTTTGACCGAATTTTCTCATAGAGTATGCCATACATATTTCCCGTTTAATTTTCGGTCCGTTGAAGTTCTTTCCCCCTTTTTTCAACCTGAGTGTCTATAGTTTTGAACATTATTGTTAAAGACAACCTACTACCTGATAGTGTTGTAACATTTTTATAGTCACAGGTTCAACACGAATAGGTAACATCACTTTTTTTTGATATGAACATAATGATAGAATTTTTCACAGAAAATATCATCGTACATATCGCTCATTTGCTGCAAGACAATCTTATCTCAAAAAGCGATTTTGCAGAAAATGCATTTTAAGTTTTCAATTTACTCACACTTTATATGGGACAGAGGAACTTCTACAGCTTCTCAATTAGAGTGTGTAAGAAAGATTCATATGATTTTTTTACACAACATGAGGTCTATTATAGCGAACAATCGTCATTAATTCGAAAATTACGTTTTTTTGAGTTATGTCTGTCTTGATACACATTATTAGTATCGGATATATGCGGTATTGAGTTTATAAGTTCAAAGATACTAACCAACGATTAGGCAAATAAACACCATATAATGGTGCCACCTGATTTGCCATGGCATAGCAACATTTTAGGTACTTTAAGAAACAAAGTGTCCCTATGGAACTATTATTATTATTTTAAGAAAAGAATCTTGGGCAGGGATCTTAGAATCAGAACTCTACCCCGCATGTCTTCTGATTTTCACCCATTGCATTTGTCCCACATGTACGGGCATTCTATGGAAAACGTGTACTTTCAATGATACTTCTCAAATATTTTTAAAATTCTTACAAAAAAATTTCAATACAATGTCAATCCAATTGAAAAAAAATATTTTAAAAATTTTCAATAATTGAAAGCTTAAAGGAATGATACGCTACCAATTTTCGCCCAAAATATCTCAAAATAATAACTACGACGTGGTGCAATAAAAATAGCTCAATAATAAATTCGTGGAAATGCAAATATGCTGCAAAATATTTTTTTGCAAATTTTTCGCGATTTTCAAAATTTTCTCACCTTTTAAACCTTCTCTGAAGCTCCACGAACATTTCAAGATTAAGATAAGAAAAATCCGTTCAGCCGTTCTCGAGTTTTAGCGAGACTATCGAACATCAATTCATTTATATATGTATACTAGCGGGACCCGTGGCGCTTCGCTGCCCCTACTGAAGTTATCAAATTAAAATTTAGATATGATCAATTAGTAAGCGTCCTATATACAACTGTAATATTTACTATTTTAATTTAAAATTAGGTAAAACCTGGTAGTTCTATATGCTCGCATTAACAGTACAAAAAAGTGTGAAATGTCTATGTTGTAGTAGTAATGGTGGTAATTTTGTTTTTTTTTTCGAAAAGTAACAACAATTAAAAAAATATAATTGGTTTGTTCCAGTACTTTTTTAATAGTAAAGCTAGTAAAAGGGAAACATTTCAAAATCGCTCTCAGAGTACAAAATAATTTGAAAAGTTCGGGAACGCAAATCTGGTAAATATGCCTAAATTAGATGGCAATACTTCAAAATCAACATAACAGCCAATCAGAAGTAGGTATTCCTGTTTACTATTTTTACTCCGTCAAATTTCTCGAGTTAAAAATTTACAAAGAGAACGCCATTTTGTATTGTGCTCTCTTAAATTTGATTCAATGTTTTACCAAATTTTTGGGTTCAGGAATGGTTGCAAAACCTGTAAAATTAGTAGACTCTTTTAGGTTGTGGAACGGAACGAATGTAAATACTTTTTATCAATTTTACACAATCGATCACTTCCATCTTCTACCTCCTCCACAAAGCGGTATCCCAGTCTCTGACATTTTTCCATTCATATAAATAAAATGCACACTACTCACATCAATGCTTTTGTTTTTCTTTTTTTTGAAATCCAAATAACATTTTGTTTGATTTTGTTCAAAATAAACTTATTTCCACAAACTGACAAAAATTGAAAATTGTAATGTCAACCATTTTTTTTTTCAATTTTACACAATATTTATTTCAATATACATACATATGTACATAACCTCATCGTTCGAAAATATATGCTCATCTGATGATGAGTATTTGAATCCATGTTACTCAACCATATTTTCAAGATATACGCATAGAAAATGTTCTACATCAGATGTATGAATACTTTTGATGCTATTACTCCTCCGTTTTATCTAACCTATGTTACTTCTATTTTCTACGTATAGATTAAAATCCAATGAGGTGTGTATTTTCCCTTGTCCGCGGTCATGTTGTGTGGATGATGCGTATTTACCTCACGTTACTCAGCAATAGTTTGAAGTCGGCATCTATAACCGTACTTAAGATATACACAAATTACATATTCATAATTTTTGAAGTATGATTACGTTCGATGCTATAACAACGCATCTTCGGGAAATCTTAGAAGTTTATATCGCATATGTTATTCCCAGGGCATGTTATGACGTTCTGTGAAAATCTCGGTAAAATCTTTTCAGCATATTTAGAGACTACAAACAAAATATTTTCAATTTTCAATATGCAGATTTTTAAAATGCAGTATATGGATGGTGTGTATTCACACCTTCGTTATCCAGGCAAATTTTGAAAACGGCATGTGTAAACGTTCTTAAGATAAACGCATATTACATGTTCAGAAATTTTGAGGTATGTTTACTATTGATGCTATAACTCCGCATCCACGCAGAATTTTAAAAGTTTATATAGCCTATGTTACTTTCAGGGCATGCCCCGATATACAGTGTAAATCTCATTAAGATCTGTTATGCCGTTTTGGCGTCTATCGGTAACATACAAACAAACAATTTTTTTTCTATTTTATATATGTATGTATATATATGTGTCAAAATATTTACATGAAATGACGGTCAATTAAAGAGATGAAACTGGTGATTATAATGAAAGTGAAAATTATTAACAATTAGTAGATAATTATCAAAAATTTTGTATATAAAAATCATAAATATGATTTTTTCCAAAACATTTGAGTGCCAGAACCTAGTGCCAGAGGATAATTTAATGGTTATAACACCAATCGAAGCCATAATGTGTTCTCTATCCAGAATTTTTCGACCGTTAATAAACATAAGGGTTATTGCCAATATATATAACAATTTAATATAAAAAATTAAAATTGACAAATAATTACATAGCATTGTGATGATAAAATTGAACGATTTTAGTGTCATCTTCAACCAAATTGGCTGTAAATTGGTAATTTGGGCTCGCATTGTGCAGCACATATTCTTACCAAAAATTATCAATTTTGGTCCACTATTTGGGGTAGTCTCCATATAAAGTTACCCCCAATTTTGTTGTTTTTTTTTTCAACCAAATTGCCTGTAACACCAAACCAACCAAATTGCCTGTAACAGGATACATCATACTAGAATCTATTCAATACGTAATGCAAATTAAAGTGTAAATAAAGAAAAATATATGGGATCTATATATAAATCTGAACCGATTTTGACCAATATCAATAGGACTCGTCTATGTGCCAAATAAAATGTCATCCCAATTGGATGGATTTTTTCAAATTTCATCCCGTTCGGATCATAATGGTGTCATGCAACTTGTTTAAAATAATACATGGATGGAGGGACATGCATAAATCGACTGAAAAATAATTCTATGTATATACTAAAAGGTAACTATGGGTCTATCTCGTTTCTATTTGGATGTTGCAAACACATGCACCAAGACATAATGTCCTGTGTCACAGTGCGGTGAAGGATGCAAACACATTTTTGCACAAAAATATCAAACAAAATAAACAGCTGACCACAATTGGTTTACAGAATACCAAACCAATGTCGAAGTGATGTCGACAAAGGACGACTTACGGAATAGGGGTGATCATTTTGTAACCCATTACCACACTATAAGGCGAAAATATAGCGCTGATCGCTTTGAAATGTACCATGAGTATCCAGGTATGGTCAAAGACAACGCCTATACTTTTCGGTGATGATCAGATAATAATATTGGGATGGAGTGGACCCAAAACTTAATTTTTTGTGTCTTTTTCGTGTCGAACATCACAACACATCCCTGGGTGAAGGTAACCTGGAATATTTGTTGACCTCTAGTCGGTCAAGAGGGTGCAAATATCACGAAATATTGCTCAAGCTCAGAATATAGAACCACACAAAGTTAGACTTTCTTGGAAGTTGTGTGGGGTATCATATGGTCGGCCCCTCCTCTTAAGATGCTATTTCTATTCAGTCGAAAGGAGCAACTCTGCATGTATTCAAAGTGGTTAAGGGCATCATATGGTATGTTTCTTTGCAAGGGTGTATTAAGGGCCTTCATCGCATATTCCTAACACACCTTCCTCTACAACAATTGGCTGCATTCACTATTTTTAAAGATAAAATTCATAAACAATTCGACCAATTAATATAAATATAAAAAATATATATATATCACAACCAAACATGGCGATCGCTGTATTTTGTCGTCGGTTTGTCTCTATCGAATTGGTACCGGGCGTAAACAAATTCTGATTGGAAATCAATTTCTTATCACGTTTTCTTCCTTGTTTGCGAAAAGAGTATGCCAAAATATAAATCATTTGGCAACATTTATAATGTCACTATTATTCATTATTCGAAATTGGTTAATTGGAACTTTTTTTTTAATTGGCATCAATAAAATATAAAGCAGTTCTTAAAATAGCCAAAAACTCATTGGTTTGGAACATTCATAGTATGGATCCCACCACAGCTTATCAAGAAACAGTAAATTTGTTTACAAACAAAAACTAAACAAATTTTAGTTAGCATTTTAATGGAACCACCTACAATTAAAGTTCATGTATGCTACAGATGATATTTGTTTCGAAAATCGCAAATATCAAATTTTATTATTGAAATTTCCATCACGTGTATTCTTAAAATCGATGCAATAAAATTATAACGATGGTGGTCACCTGAATGTTTGATCGCTGCCGTATTAGCTTAGTCATCACCGGGTAAAATCGTTATCGTTTACAAAATTACCAGAGATGATATTTTTTTTCGATTTTCTTCTTTTTGCATTATCATAATCGGGTAATAAGTGCTGTTTTATGCCAGCTTATCAACGTTTTTTTTATTTGTCATTCTTAATGGCAGGTGCTCTCAAGTGTCATAATATCGCATTGTGTTATAAGTGCCAACAAATTGAACTAGTTTATAATAATATTAAAAACCAGTGAGCGGAGCAGTATAGTCGGACGGGGCCGACCATACGATACCCTACACAACTATCACGGAAATCTAACTTTCTGCAGATTTTTATTCCAAGCCTGGCAATATTTCTTGATAGTTGCACCCTCTTGCCCGATTAGAGGTCAACAGCACCTCTTCCTTACACTGACATATTTTCCGAATATTACTAATATTCAGTACAGTCCTTACAATTCATAGTCCAGATTCCCTTGACCGTGGGTTGCGTTGTGATGTTCGGTTTATAATTGTAATAGATCGACTCGAAAAAATAAGTTTTCGGTAAAAATTCATGTGCTAACAAATTGAACTAGTTTATAATAATATTAAAAACCAGTGAGCGAAGCAGTATAGTAGAACGGGCCGACCATACGATACCCTACACAACTATCACGGAAATCTAACTTTCTGCGGATTTTTATTCCAAGCCTGGCAATATTTCGTGATAGTTGCACCCTCATGCCCGATTAGAGGTCAACAGCACCTCTTCCTTACACTGACATATTTTCCGAATATTACTAATATTCAGTACAGTCCTTACAATTCATAGTCCAGATTCCCTTGACCGTGGGTTGCGTTGTGATGTTCGGTTTATAATTGTAATATATCGGCTCGAAAAAATAAGTTTTCGGTAAAACTTCATCCCAAAATTATTATCTGATCATCACCGAAAATAATAATCGTTGTCCTTGACCACTACTGGAACCTCGTGGAACATTTTAAAGCGATCAGCTCTATATTTCCGCCCTCCAGTGTGGTAATGGGTTACTAAATAATATCTCAGTACGTAAGCACCTGTAAATATTTAAGTGTAACTCCCACATCTGAGTACATACGACCATATAATTGGTATCAATTTAAAGGTCAACCACTCCTCTTGGATATGCTATCAACTTCTTGGGTGTTTGTTCTCCATGGGTAAATATAAACGCTATAGAACACAAATTATGTCATTTTTCACACAAAAGTCATGGTCTATTTGACCCGCTAAATATTGACCGATCTTTATCAAAAAAGGCATGCTTATTATTTGGCCCGATCCCCTTCTCCATGCAAAAGTTCGCGGTGTTTGGGCCATAATTGCGGCCTCTGGAGCGACCAGAAAAACCGACAAAAACAAAGTTTTTGGTCCATTTCATCCCCTAAATATTAACCAATCTTTTCAAAAAAAAACAATAGGGGTCTTCATTAGCCCGAACCCATTCTACATGCAAAATTTCATGAAGATTGGTCCATAACTGTGGCCTGTATCGTGTTTACAAATTATAATGGACAGACGGACGGACGGACACACATGTCTAGATCGACTCAGCTAGTCGAGATATGACGATCGGTATACTTAAAGGTGGGTCTAGGATCAATATTTCACCGTCTTACAAACTCTTGGGGCTCCACAAAGCTATAATACCCTGACAACATAGTTGTGTAGGGTATAATTAACAATTTGGGTTCACCCATATTTGAAGGAATATGTTGTTGAAAAATAATCTCATTTAAAAACTTATATTCAAAATTTTCTTGTGAGAATAATTTCATTACCAAGAATGCCAAATTATGGCATTTTCGGTTAGAAAATGTGGCTACAACTCTCAAAATACCAAAAAAAAAAACTTGGACCTGTATTGATATTTTCCTGTGCAGATATATGTCAGCCTTCATAAGCCCTGTATTCCAAATTACAACCCATTCGGTAGGAAAATGCAGCTAAAGGCTATACCAAAACGATATACCCTGATATACCTCTTTTGTAATATTAAACATCCTAAGAGTAATAGCAATGCCAGTGGACAATTTCAAATCTCTATCTTAAATATTTCGATCTCGATCGCAATTTCAACAGACGGACAATGTTAAATTGACATAGAATTTTATTTTAATCAATTTTTTTAATGTTCCATTTTCGAATAATCTGCGTTTTTGAAGATCGTAATAGAAGGCTACAAACAATGATGAACAAACTCACAGATGAAGAGAACATATCGAAGAAATCAGTAACGTCTGAAACACCACTGAAAATAACCAAATGTACAATAGCAGTCTAATGGAAAATACACTGAATATATCCTGCAACCCTCCGAGTTTGAATGAAATAAAAGAATAATTAAAAAGTAGCAATGCAGCAGAAGAAGATGGTTTACCGGCGGAAGCGCTAAAAAAACCGACGGCAGAACCACAACTGAGTTACTTTCACCGCACATTATTTCAGCTTGGGAGGAAGAGAGACTGCCTCCAACTTGAAAGATTGTAACAACAGGAGAGGAATAACGCTGCTCAACACCATATACAAAATTCTGGCAACCATAATACAGAAAATAATTCAAAGTCAAGTAGTAAACATTCTGAGAGATGAACAAGCTTGGTTTAGATCAAATAGAAGCAGCGTGGACCAGGCCAACACCCTACGAGTCATAATAGAACAATCTATAGAATGGTGCACCCCCTATACCTAATATTCATCGATTTCAAGAAAGCTTTCGATACCATCAGTCGGACTTCATAAGGGAGACATTCACCCCTATTCCGTATGTCGTCGTCGTTATCGACGACGTTTCTCTTTCGACATCACTTCGCATCGACATCGACATCACTTCGACACTGATTTGGTATTCTGTAACACTCATGCGACGATGTCGACTATTTATCGATAATATCAATAAAAACAAAAATTTTGTTGCATATTTTTGGGCAAAAATGTGTTTGTATCCTTCACCGCACTGTGGCACAGGGCATTATGTCTTGGTAAATGTGTTTGCAACGACCAAAAAGAAACGAGATAGACCCATAGTTACTTTTTAGTATATAGTATGTACATAGAATTATTTTTCAGTCGATTTATGCATGTCCCTCCATTCATGTATTATTTTAAACAAGTTACATGCCACCATTATGATCCGAACGGGATGAAATTTGGAAAAAATCCATCCAATTGGGATGAAATTTTATTTCCACATCGACGAGTCCTATTGACATTGGTCAAAATCTGTTTAGATTTATATATAGATCCCATATATTTTTCTTTATTTACACTTTATTTTGCATTAAGTATTGAATAGATTCTAGAATGATGTATCCTGTTCTTGTCCGGTCATGTTTTTTTTTTTTAATTTAAAAAAAAAAAAAAAAAAATGTTCAAACGCTTCAGTCATCAACAAAAACTATGACGAAGAAATCTTCGACATCGTCGTCGTCACACATTGTTACGGAATACCAAAAATCTTTCAATAGTTATCGATAAATGTCGACAACGACATAGGGAATACCAATTTGCAAAAGACGACTCTCTTCGACGTCGATTCGTGTCGACGACGACATACAGAATAGGGGTGATTAAGTATAAAGGAAGTACCCCAGAAAATAATCCGAATAATAAGAGCGATGTACGAAGGTACAGAACTCTCAGTTCTTTACAACGGGAACATAAGCAAACCAGTTCGCACCAACGTAGAATTAAAACCAGTGAGCGGGGCAGTATATTCAGACGGGGCCGACCATATAATACCCTACACAACTTCCACGAAAATCTAACTTTGCGTTATTTGCACCCTCTTGACACCCGACTAAAAGTCAACAAATATTAGCAATATTCAGTAGACGAGGGCTGTACTTGTCCAGATTCTCTTTACCGTGGGTTATGTTGTGATGTTGGGTATTCAATTGTGGCCTATAGAGTGAGTCAAAAAAAAGATAAGTTTTCGGTCGACTTCATCCCAAAATTATTATGTGATCATCACCGAAAATTATAGGCGTAACTGTAACTCATGGAAATTTTCAAAGCGATCAGCGCTATATTTCCGCCATGTAGTGTGGTATTGGGTTACTAAATAATGTCTGAATACGTAAGCACCTGTAAATATTTAAATGTAACTCCCACATCTGAGTACATAGGACCATATAATTGGTATAAATTTAAAGGTCAACCACTCCTTTTGAACACACTATAAACTTCTCGGGCCTTGGTCCTTCAGGAGCAAATATATACACTATAGAATAACAACTTTGTCATTTTTCACACAAAAGTCAGGGTCCATTTGACCCGCTAAATATTGAAAGATCTTTATCAAAACAGGCATGCTTATTCTTTGGCCCGATCCCCTTCTCCATGCAAAAATTCGCTGTGTTTGGCCTCAGGAGCGAACAGAAAAACCGACAAAAAAAAAAGTTTTTGATCCATTTCATCCCCTAATTTTTAACCGATCTTTTCCAAAAACAATAGGGGTCTTCATTGGCCACAACCCATTCTACATGCAAAATTTCGTGAAGATTGGTCTATAACTGTGGCCTGTATCGTGTTTACAAATTATAATGGACAGACGGACGGACACACATGTCTAGATCGACTCAGCTAGTCGAGATATGACGATCGGTATACTTAAAGGTGGGTCTAGGATCAATATTTCGCGGTGTTACAAACTTTTGGAGCTGCAAAAAGCTATAATACCCTGACAACATAGTTGTGTAGGGTATAACAAGGATGCCCTCTGTCAACGAGTCATAATATGGAGTCTCTCACGACAGCTCGAAGGTTTAGACTATGTGGATGATATCTGCCTTCTCTCTCACAAGATATCCCACATGCAGTCAAAAGTAGAGGATCTGGAGAGACTGGCACGCAATGTTCGATTTGAGATTAATATTAAGAAAACACAGCACCAGTACGGCAACATCCTGGAACAAGGTCAAGCAATTGAAAACGTCGATATCTTCTGCTATCTCATAAGCACTGTAACAAAAGTGGTGGTGCAGAAATAGACGTAATTAAAAGGCTAACAAAAGCGAGAACAGCATTCGTCCGACGGCAAGGTGTGTGGAGAAACTCGCATATATCCAGCAACCCCCAGCTTAACATATTCGAAACATATATAAAGTCGATTTGGCTATACGGCAGTGAAACCAGGTTTCACTGCTGTCAAATATCATCACGTAAAATCTACAGGTATTCATAGGCAGATGCCTCAGGATCATATGCAAAATAATCAGGCCCAACATCGTAAGTAACCTAGAACCGTGGAACCTTACGAATCAGAAACCCATACAAAATGGGGATGGATTGGCCATACTTTAAGAAAAAATGTCCATAACCAGAATGGCGCTTAAATGGAATCCCCAAGGATCAAGAAACCGAGTTCGTTCCATACACATCTGGCGGTGAACAATAATCCAAGAACTAAGATAAAATAACCTTATATGAGAAGATGTAAAAACAACGGTAACTAAGCGAGGTGCTTTGTGGAAGCGCTATGCTCCCAAGAGGAATAACATGAAAAAAATAACAAACATTTCGAACTCAGCTAGTATTTTCTAAACTATGTTGAAAGTTAAAAATTGCGATTGGCATATTTATGCAAATTTGAGCCCCATATTTTCATTTGTATTTTAATTAATAAATAAAACACAAAACAAATAAGTAATTGTTTCAAAACTAAAGGAATGAAATTTTTAAACTTTTTTCTATTTATTTTTTAACAAAATTAGTTTGACTATTTTGACACCAAAAAAATGAATAGAGACTATGATGAAGCGTTATGTCGTTGTTAGTATAATAATAATTATTATTTCACATTGTTTTTAGCATTTGTTTAAGATTTTTTGTTTGTTTGTTTGATTTTCAAGCATATTTCTCATAATTAGAGGGAATCATGTGCGGAAAGTTCCGAATAAAATAAAATTGAATTTATGCAGATGAGATGAGAGGAAAGACATTTGCATATGTTTCCAAATCTTTTCGTTTTTTTTTTTTTTTTTTTGAATTGGCTGATATTTCGAGTCTGTTCTGGTTTTTAGCGGATTCAGTGTGTCCCATGGCATAATTACAGAAGGTAGACTCATTTGAGAATTTGACGAGGGCAACCCTTTTTAATTTGGAATTTATCTATCCATTTTAAATAATATGGAAAATAAATTCCATGTCGATTGGCATATTTTTAATAAAATTAACAAAATATATTTTTTAAAGCATAACATTGCTCTCAAGATTTAACCATGGTTGTTACGTCTTATATTTATAAGTTTTAGAGGCAGGAAACTTCAAAATATTTATAAATATAAATTATTTACCAATTTATGTCACTGAAGACATAATTTGCGTACATTTCGAAAGAAGATATTTTGAAATTTATGAAAGACTAGCGGGCCCGGCAAACGTTGTCTTGCATAGCAATATTGTTGATATATAATACACATAACGATAGCCCAATATTAATTTAGCTTTAGTCCACAGTTATGGACTAATCTTCATGAAATTTTGCATGTAGGATGGGTTCTGTCCAATGAAGACCCCAATTGTTTTTGGTAATGATCGGTTCATGTCCAAATACTTAATTTTTGTCGTTTTTTCTGGTCACTCTAGTGGCCGCAATTATAGACCCGAAAAGTTGATAGTATATCCAAGAGAAGTGGTTGACCTTTATATTGATACCAATTATATTGTCGTATATACTCGGATGAGGGAGTTACACGTAAACAATTACAGGTGTTTACGTATTCAGATATTATTTAATACACCATTACCACACTAGAGGTCGGAAATGTAGCACTGATCGCCTTGAAATGAAAGGTTCCAGTAATGGTCAAGGACAACGCCTATAATTTTCGGTCATGATCAGATAATAATTTTAGGATGAAGTGGGCCGAAAACTTATTTCTTTGGGTTTTTCGATTCGATCTATAGGCTACAATTAAAGCCGAACAACACAACCTACGGTGAAGGTGGTCAAGGACAACGCCTATAATTTTCGGTCATGATCAGATAATAATTTTAGGATGAAGTGGGCCGAAAACTTATTTCTTTGTGTTTTTTCGATTCGATCTATAGGCTACAATTAAAGCCGAACAACACAACCTACGGTGAAGGGAATATGGACAAGTAATAAGAAGGGCTGTACTAAATATTCGTAATATTCGGAAAATATGTCAGTGTAATGAAGAGGTGCTGTTGACGTCTAATCGAGCAGAGGATGCAACTATCACGAAATATTACCCAGGCTCGGAATAAAAATCCGTAGAAAGATAGAGTTCTGTGGTAGTTGTGTAGAGTATCGTATTGTCGGTCCGTCCGACTATACTGCCGCTCACTGGTTATTATTATATTCAATCATATACTTCTCAATTATTTCTTGTATTATCACAAAAAGTTTCAATACATTGTCAATCCAATTGAAAAAAAAATATTTTGAAAATTTTCAATAATTGACAAATGAAGGCTTAAAGGAACGTATCGTATCAATTTTTGAACAAAATATCTCAAAATAAAACCACGACATGGTGCAATCAAAATATCTCGATACTAAATTCGTGGAAATGCAAATATGCTTCATAATATTTTTTTGCAAATTTCGATTTTTTTCGCGGTTTTCGATTTTTTTTCACCTTTATATTTAGTTTTAGATATTCCGACCAATCTACTCTGTTTGCAATAAAATGGTTCGACAAACATAATAAATTTCTTAGATATGGAATATGTTTGAAGGTTTGGAGTTTCTCATGGTATAATAATAGAAGGTAACAGCAAGTGTTGTTGTACAAAAAACGATACAACAACCACATGGAAATTTGTTTTTGTAAGTTCTACTAGTGTCAACTCAACTCAACAGAAAAATGTAAACAAATAAACAAATTATCATCAAATTATTTTTATTTTGAAAATGAAATATTTTCGAATCCTCAAAATAAAAATTGAAAAACATGAATGAAAATCTATCAAATTTATATTTCTATCGCTTCCACATCTTTCCTATAATTGAGCCATTGCCATATATATGTGTAACACATATGAAAATGCTGGGAATAGCGAGTTATTCATTGAATAAAGATTTGCTTCCTCAAACTTTCCCAGCAGGCAGATTAAGTAAATTGAATACAGGAGCACATTTAATAAAGAACAATTTCAAATTGTATGCGTTCCCAATTTTCCTGTTGGGTGATTTTTAAAAACATAATTTGTCAAATTCATATTGATACTAGTAATACGTTGGAATCAAATCAGCTGGGATTTGCTGTTACCTTTTATAATTGTACCATGGGAGTTTCTAAAAAAACATTTGTTTCTGTATATCTCATTAATTGTGAAAATCTTATCAATATATACACCAGGGACGTAGCCAGGATTGCACTTCGGGGGGCCACTGAGAACCAAAAAATATCTCTCGCGTTATCCTACACCATCGACTTTTAAAGATTTATAACGTAAATTCGTTCACAAATTGAGAGTTTTTCCGTTTTCATACTATTTTCTATAAAATTCATGCTAAGAACCATTGCAAATGAATGTGATGAATAAATAAAAATTGAGTGATTTAATTCTTAAACGTTATAGAATTTGAACGACCACGATTAATAAAATCACATCATCATCATATTGTTTTACTATGCATACACTTATTTTCAAATCTGACTTTATTAATGGGCTAAAAAAATTCCAATAACCCTGAACATACTGTGAATTGGAGGATGACCGTAAAATAGGGGCCGCACTGAAACGAGGACCAATGTTAATAATTATTGGTACATAAATTTTGGTAAACCTAAAATATCAAAGTACAGCCGATTCGGTTAAAAAATGTTTTAACAATACTCAAAATACGAGGTACCGTTACATGAGAGCTACCGTAAAAAGTGGACCAATATTGACAATTTCTAGAGAAAATTTGAAGGTACCGTTATATGGGGGATATGCCTACACGTCGACTGATATAGCTCAGGTACTTCTGTGCAAATTTTTGGACAGCTAGCTCAGTTTCTGCGATGCTAGAGTGATTACAACAGACTGATGGGCATGGCTAGATCGTCTTAGAATTTTACACTGGTCAAGAATATATATAATTCATGGGGTCAGAAACGATTATTTTGAAAAAACAAACATACAACGATGGAGGGTTAAAAATGGGTAAAAATATGCTGAAGCCAAAATTTTTTTGTCTTTTGCTAATTTATGACTAAAATACACCATTTACAGACTTGTGCTTACCGACTGAATTGAAAACACCATATTGACAATATAATTCTAATGTATGATTTTTCGATATTTCCACCGCATTCAACTAAGCCGGATGTTGACATTTTGAAGCCGAAATTTCGCCGTTTTCGGACGAGCTAGTTGAAGCCCTAAACTTATTATAGGATCGTAGGACTCGTGATTTCACTTCGATTTATGTATATCTCAAGAACATTTTTATAAAACCCCTATTTATTGGGTTGAACCCCACGTGATTTTAGTTTCAATCCGCCCGTGTTCAAATCCCGCCTAAAACTTCGGCCAAAAGTACTTTGAAAGTAGAAACATCTGCAAATACATAATTTGAGAATTCCGCGTGTATAATCACTTTATTTTGTATATAAATATAAACATTTACAAGCCACATTCTTGAGTAAATGCATCATAAAATATAGCGATACGTGAATAATTTTATCCAAAATAGATTGGGAAGGCATATACACGGTTCTTGATGGATATGAGTATATGAGATTTAAAAGTTTTCAAAATATTCACCCTTTGTAGGGGAGGAGCTAGAAGAAGTGGACCGATAAGTCCCATCTTGCAACATTATACAGGTTTAGTTAAAATATTAGGGTGTCAAAGTTTGGTTCGAATCCGATGGTCTGTTCTCATAATTTTCAGCAACATTTAGATCATTTTGTGGGGGAGGTACCAGAAGGAGTTAACCGATATTCCCCATATTCGAACTAGATTTAAGTTTGAAAGAAATATTGTGATGTGCACAGCTTGGACCAAATCGGGCATTCCATTCGCTTTATATTAGATTTATGAATATTCAATATGTTGACTCTTTGTGTGAGAGGTACCAGAAGAAGAGGATCGATAGGATTGGTAAAAATATTGCGTTGTGCAAAGTTTGGATGAAATTGTTGTACCTTCTAGTATCTCCCCTAAAAAGGGTCAATTTCCAAATATTGACCCCTTGTAGGGGAGATACTAGAAGGAGTGAACTAATGAGTCCCATCTTCCAACATTATACAGGTTTCGATAAAATATTAGGTTTTACATAGTTTAGTTGAAATTGGATAATTAGTTCGCATTATATTATTAAATTAATTTTAAATTTAAATTTTACGATGTGCAAAGTTTGAAGGAAATCGGTTACTCCCGTCGAGAGTAATCTTGCACATCAGTCAGCCTGTCTGACACGCACACGGACGGGCGGATATTTGTAAATGAATCCAATTTGTCTGAAACGGATTTGATCCAAAGAACCATGGAGTATAAAACCAATATTTGGATGAGACATTTTTGCCGCAGCAAAGTATATATACCCTCATTAGCCGTAAGGCGGAGGTTATAATAAAAACATTTTTTCTTAATCTATGCATCAAAAATTATAGATGTACTCTCAAAAAGTCGAGTACTCAAATATATTTCGAAATTCAATTGCAGTTGCACTAAACAAATTAGTAATTTTGCAAAAATGTATGTAATTTTTTCTTAATGATATAATGATACGAAAAATCCAATATCTGTATAAAAATTAAAAAATCAATCCCCCTGTAGGCCCCCTGTCAACGTCGGTGATATACACCTAGATACGATTACACCGCTTTTTCAAATTAGTCGCACTTGTATGCCTTTAAATATGCTGCTTATCAGACAGGTATCATTTTATTGATTGATTCGATTGAATATTAATCTTACGCTAAAAAAAGAAAATTATATAAATAATTGCAAAGATATACAACGTGTCAAAGTGATCGTCTTGATTTTGAAAAACAATGGTCGTAGTAATGCCCCGATGAATAACACCGTTAGGGGGGTTTTTATATGTTTTTTCTTTTTTGTTTTTACCAAAGGAATTCCCACCCATCATGGGTCCGTCATACACATTAACATAAATATATTTTTATTTGAAATTAATAATGTTGAATTATTTGTTTGGAAAAGCCCAACATATGACGTGGGCTTTTCTAAATAAGTAGTGAATAAATTTTAAATTACCATTTGAACGGGAAACCCCCCGAATAATAATCGAATCTGTCCTTTTCGTTTGAATACAAGCGTGATTTTTTAAATATTTTCAAGTCCATGGACTACATATTTTTCCAGGTCTAGTAGACCTATAATCTTTGATTTTTTGGCGATTTTTTCAAATGGTTTCTTACAAATATATTTTTAAGGAATGAAGAAGGAAAGAAGAAAAAATAGTTTTGTTTAATGAAATGAAAATGAAATAAATCGGATCCGGTATACCCTTGCACCCTAAACTTCAAACATATATTATGTAATTCCGTACAGAAATTAACCAAATTGTGCCATTTTTCCGACTAAGTTTTTCTTCACTATTCCTATTGTTCTCTCCATTATTCCCCTGACAAATGATTGAATTTTGTTGAACTTTGATTCATCAGATCTATCTGAGGGATTCCGGTATGGAATTGAGCGCCATGGCTCAATAGGATAACCGTGATCTCCTTCAACAAGATTTACATTTTATAAAAATTCATTAGATTTTAAAATATACCTAATAGCCAACAATTTCTATAATTTATGTTGCCGCCAGGTGTTTCTTGGTCGACATTCAATCGTCATTCTGGTTATGCTATGGGCATTTTTTCTTAAAGTGTGACCAATCCATCTCGATTCCCTACGTTTAATGGGCTTTTGTATGGGTTCCTGATTCGTTAGGGGTTCCTGATTGCATATGATCCTGAGGCATATGCTTATGAATACCTGTAGCTTCTGCGTGATGGTATTTGACACAAGTCAGGTTTCACTGCCGTATATCAGAATCGACTTTATACGAGCTTCGATTATTTTAAGCTGGGGTTTCCTGGATATATGTGAGCTTCCCCATACACCTTGCAGCCGAACGAATTTTGTTATTGCCGTATTCAATTGCTTGACATTGTTCCAGGATATTTGCGTACTGGTTGAAGATGTTACTGAGGAGGAGAGACAAAAACAAATCATTATTGAGACTCATAACAGAGCGAATAGGAGTAATGCCGAAAATAGGAGACAAATTTTGGATAGCTATTACTTCCCTTCTATGACTAGGAAAATAAAGAATGTGATCAATATCTGTAAAGTATGCAAAGAAAATAAGTATGAGCGACATCCGAACGCTCCCAAACTTAATAAATCACCTATGTCAACTTATCCTGGGCATACGATCCACATAGATATCTTCTCTACAGACAAGTTTCGAGTTTTAACCGCAATAGACAAATTTACAAAATTCGGAGTAACCAGAATGGTAAATGGCAAAGGTATTGAAGACATTAGGAAACCATGAAGTCAATTGTATTTGATAACGAGCGATCTTTCAATTCTCAGACCATTCGGTTTATGTTGGAAGATGAACTTGGCATGGAAATTTTTACGACACCGCCTTATAAGAGCGAGGTTAATAGGCAAATAGAGAGATTCCATTCGACCTTATCGGAAATTATGCGTTGCAGTAAGTGTGAGCGACCCGATTACTTTGAGGAGCTATTGCAAGATAGCGTTAACAAGTACTGATGAAAAGTTAGAAAGATGTTGAAAGATGTACACATACAATTCGACCTAAAAGTGTACGAAAAGTACTAAAAAATAACTAAATTTTGTTCTAATTGCATATGTATTGAACATATATAGCTAGAATCTTGAAATTTTATATGGAATAAATGGTATTGATGTATGGAAATGGTTTATGAAATTAGTACATATTTATATAAAATGTACAAAATGGTACTAAATTTAGTACTATTTGCGTTTAAATGAGTGCATGGAGATGAAAGCCTGAAAATCGGAATTAGGAATACTACTGTAGTGCAGGATTTCGGTAACTTTAAAAAATCGTACTTATGTGTACGAAAAGTACTAAATGGTAATAAATTTAGTGCAAGTTGGATTTAGGTGAACGGATAGAGCTAGAGTCTTCAAATTCAGAATTAAAATTACTGTTGGAGTGTAGGATTGAGATATGTCGGAAGTTTTGAAAATGGTACTAAATTTGATACAATTTAGATTTGAGTGAACGGATAGAGATGGAAAACTTAAATTTGGAATGAAAGATTACAGAATTAAGGTAGTATTGGAATTACGTACTTATGGATACGAGAAGCACTAAATGGTACAATTCGTTTTGTGTGAGCGGAAATCATTTAATTTGGAATTAAAATTAAGGATTGAATTGTAGGATGAGACATGGAATTATGTGTACTAAATTATACTAAGTTTAGTACAATTTAGATTTGAGTAAAAGGATAGAGATGGAAAACGTATATTTAAAAATAAAATTACTGTTAGAGTACAGGATTGAGACCGTATTGGAAATTCGAACTCATAAGTTCGAAAAGTACTAAATATGGTACAATTTTATTCTATGTGAACGGATAGGGCTGGGATCCTGAAATTTGTCATTAAAAATAGTTTTGGAGTGTGAACTCGTACTAACGTCTACGAAAAATAATAAAGGGTACTAAATTTGATACAATTTGGATGTAGGTGAACGGTTATTGTTGGAGTGCATGACGGAGGTAGTTTTGGAAATTCGTACTATGGATACCAAAAGTACAAAATTTGGTACAATTTGGACTTGAGTGAACGGTTAGAACTCGAATTCTGAAAGTTGTCACTTAGGTAACTGTGGGAGTGTAGGAAAAGTTCAGAATTGAGAACAAACAGAGCTGAAATTCTTAAATTTGAACTTAAGATTGCTATTTGAAAGCCGGTTTGGAATATTGAGATAGGTTTGTAATATGTGTACGAAAAGTACAGAATGGTACCAAATCTGGTATAATTTGTTTTTTTTTAATGAACAAACAGAGCTGGAATGCTCACGATTGGACTTACGATTACTATTTGAAAGCAGGATTGAGGTACATTTGGAAAATTGTACTTATGAGTACGAAAAATACTAAATTTGGTACGGTTTGGACTTTGGCCGAATTAAGATTACTGTCAGAGTGTAGGATTGATGTCATTTTGGAAATTTTACTTAGGAGTATGAAAAGTACTAAATGGTACTAAATTTGGATTTGGTTGAACCCAGAGATTTGGAATTTAGATTATTGTTGAAGTGTAGTATTGAGTTATGGCGACATCTTCGGAAAATCAAATTTATGTGTACGAATAGTAAATAGAATACAAAATGCACTAAATTTGGATTTGGGTAACGGAGAGAGCTGGAAACCTAAAATTTGGAATGTCGGTCACTGACGAAGACTTAGAAAGAAGTACCAAGGGGGGTTTGGAAGTAATTGGTACTGAATTTAGTGGTGATGATTTTATGGAGGTAGTATTAAAAATGTGTATTTATGTGTTCGAAAAGTGCTAAATGAAAATAAATGTGAAACGTATTTGCTAAAATCTGATCTATTTTTAATCTGTGTAATAAAATAAAAAATGGATTTCGGAAGAAGAGTACTAAATGGTAATAAACTTAATATAACATGTAGGAACTAGAGGTGGAATTCAAAACTATACTACAACAATTTATACAGTATTCACGATTTCCATATGAAATATTTTTTTGTATTCCCTTTCCGCATACGAAGTAGCGGGCACTTTGCCAGTAAATATATATTTTTTCACAACTACAACTTTTATAAAATATTTCAATAATTTTCTTTTATAATAAAATAAATTTTTTACAACAATTTAAATATTTCTAAGCAGTATTCAAATATTTCTTATTTAGTTGTTAAATTTAAAATAATTTTCTTTCATCATTTTTTTCATATACAATTTGTTATTATTATTTCTAATCATCAAATATATATTTTAATAAAAAAAATCAAATATCGATTTATAATCAGACAACCATAATTTTCTATTCAAATACACCTTACTTTGCTGTTGTGGTTCTTCTTGCTCCTCCTAACTTCCTGATATCTGCCTAATATCCACTAAATACAAATTATAGAAGTACGCAAAAAAAACAATAAAAACTAACATTGTTAAGATTTGTTTGTAAAACAAAAGCTATTCAACAACAACAACAAAAATTATAAAAAAAATACAAAAGAAACAAAACTTTATCACAAAAATCGTGTGAATGCGATAACTACTTTAGTTAAAAAAATTTGTTGTGTTTGTTTTGTTCTACGTACATATGTACATACATACATATCTACATATGTACGTACCTATGTTTGTATATCTGTTTTTATGCCTGTATAAATTCATCAAGACAGCAGTTGGGTTGGTGATACTCATCTTAAAAACAAAACAAAAAAACGAAAATGTTAATGATGAAGAAGAAAGTAAATACAAAAACAACAAATAATCTTGAGAAGTGATTTCAAATAAGATAGGAGCCATAGAAGCTCTGTACGTCCCTTAGGTACAAAGTGTTATAATTTTTATACGCGTATAGATATGAAACTCAAATTATTGCTTTATATGACAAATTGTAAAAAAAACAGCGAGCAGCATATTAATAACTTGAACTAAAAATAAAAAAATTAATTTACTTAAATATTTACACAAAAGTTCTTAATTTATTAAATTCTAAATACTATGTGTACTTTTTTTAATGGTAAAAAATAGGAGGGAGATGCATAGTAACATGGGGTAATGCCGAATATGCGTCTAATTTGGACCACCCCCAAATCTAAGAAAAATGCTTGAAATATGACAACACCGCCTTGCTATATGTTTTCCTAATTAGTGAAAACAAACATCAAACATGATATTGAATACAAAAATTGCAATGTTGAAACTTTAGTTAATGTGTGATTTGAATATTTTTAGCACAAAAGTCGAACACTTAGTTTTATCTCAAATATAAAAAAAGTTATCTGGTTCTGTATTTTCTACAACAAAATATTCGTTTAACTATAATTACAATCGTAAGCAGTTAAAGTCGAAAAGGACCTCTCGAAGCCATTCAATACCGAACGACGATTCAGACAGTTTGTCGTTTGACCTGTTTAACATCCTGCTGGAAAAGGTCATACGAGATGCAAATGTGAACAGAAATGGCACTCTATACACCAAACAACACATGTTACTGGCCTACGCCAATGACATCGACATAATAGGTCGATCATTGTGATCAGTAACAGCCACCTTTGAACGAATTGAGACGTCCAGTAGACTCAAAGATTTTATATATATAAAACTAATAACATATATAAAACTAATAACATCAGCTTGGAAATCCGGAGAAAAGAAAGAAATTCTACTACTTTTTTTTCGTTTGGTCCCACGCCACTCACACCCGCCCCAACCGACCGTGGGGGCGACCACCCTATATCGAGGGGAACGCGAAACCCCATAGTCCGGACTATGGAGGATTAGTAAATGGTATGATCTGAGTAAGCAATTCAGAAACAAGGATACCTCTCTCCAGACCAAACTCACACTCTATAAGACGCTGATATTATCCATGCTGGTCTATGGATCTGAAACATGGGTACTTGTGCAAGCAGATGAGGTTGCTCTTGGAATGTTTGGGAGAAAAATTCTCCGGAATATCTATGGGCCGATCTGCGTCGACGTTGAATATCGTCGTCGAATGAACCATGTCTGTTCTAGGACATCGACATAGTCAGAAGGATCGTGCTGCAGCGACTACGTTGGGTAGGTCATGTTGTGAGAATGGATGAGGATTCCCCCACTCAAAAGGCATATAAAATCAAGCCAAATGATGGATTTAAAAATATTGAAAATGTTGATCATTTTTGGGGGAAATACCAGTAGGAATAGTGCCATTTTCGGAATTAATCTAGGCTTGGTAAATATAATATCGCCTGGTATTGGATTTTTAAATATTAAAAATGTTGACCATTTGTGGGGTACCACATGGAGTGGACCAATGGTCCTCACTAGGCTTAGTTGTACAAAGTTTAGTTGAAATCGGAACCTTTATTCGACTGATATTGGATTCATAAATATTGAAAATGTTTACCCTTTGTGGGGGAGGTACCAGATGGAGTGGACCAATGGGTCCAATCATCGATTGTTACGATAATAGTTTGTGCAAAGTTTGTTTCAAATTCGATATTCCGTTCGCACGATGTTATAAAATTAATTAATTTTCAGCAATCTTTTTGACCATTTTGTGTGGGAGGTACTAGAAGGAGTGGACCGATATTCTCCATATTCGAAATTGAACTAAGTTTGGAAGAAATATTTCGATGTGCAAATTTTGGATGAAATCGGTTGCTCCCTTCGAGAGTTATTGTACGCATCAGCTGGACAGACAGACGGACGGACATCTGTACATTGACTCCAAATTGTCTAAACCGAATAGGGCGTAAAGAAATATAGGGCCCAAAACCAATAGTTTGATGAGACACAGTTTTGCCGTATTAAAAAGTATATACCCTCATTAGCCATAACGCTGAGGGTATAATAAAATCGTAGTTGGAGTTGGACCGAAGGAAGATGAACTCCAACTCTTCTATAGGAAAAAGAAGACCTTCAGCTCACATATAGGAAGAATAAGACCTCCAGCTCTTCTTTAGGAAAAAGATGATGTCCACCTCTTTTATAGGAGAAGTAGACTTCCAGCTCTTTTATAGGAGAAGTAGACTTCCAGCTCTTCCGCCATAAACTGCCCAATCAAAATACCTAAAATCAATCGTGTTGAAATACCAAGTTGCAGACACCCAAGCTGAAAAATTGTCTAAGACCTTCCGCAAATTGGGCGGTACCGTGGATCCGATTTTCAATAACAATCATTATAGTTGTTGTTGACTGTTGTTGAAACTTCTTTCTTGAAAATATTGGTAGAAGAAAATGGAAAATATACTAATGGAATTAAAATTTGTAGAGTGTAGCCGGAGAAATTGTGCCACCTCTATTGGCTTTAGACTTGTAGGCTCGGAGAGACAATTGAACAGATGGTGTGTGTCGTAAGGGCTTTGCTGTCAGGATGAGCACATATTTAGAATTCCGGGGACGATGCGCTCTCGATACAGATTAACATTGTTATACCAAATTTTCCGCAGTTGTTTTTGTACTTCAAATTGAACAACGGCCAAAATGACCGCCTTCGGCAATCTAGTGTTTAGGATAGAACGGCCGATGGTATTGTATGTTTTACCAACTCATCTCTGCCCTTGCATCAGGATGCCCTCCATCCAAAGCTTTCTGAATTTTATTCCTTCCTTTCACTTTTAGCTTGGCGTAGTTGGAATGCGAGAAGAAATAACGGAGATTATCGGGAATACTCCTACTTTCGATGTACCCTCTTATAAGAAAAATTTTCAAGTTCTATCTTAACTACATATTGAAATTTATATCGTGATTTCAGCAGAAAAAATCGTGGGCTTCTGGAAGTGAACAGCTTTCTTACTTACTTAGCTGGCTTGTGACAGAACATTTGCTCCATAGGCCGAGCTTAAAAAAGATTTCGTTGACTACCTCGAAGCTGTAGTTCTCAAGTTCCACAACTGGTCCGAGACTATTGGACGTCTTGCGCGATGATATCATCAGCTTGGTCTTCTCACCATTTACTACAAGACCCACTTTGGCAGACTCTTCTCAATTTGTTCAAAGGTGGCTGTTACCGCTCGCAATGTTCGACCCACTATATCGATGTCATCGGCGTAGGCGAGTAGCATATGTTGTTTGGTGTACAGAGTGTCATTTCTGCTCACCTTTGCCTCTAGTATAACCTTTTCCAGTAGGATGTTAAAAAGATCATACGACAAACTATCACCTTGTCTGAATCCACTCCGAGAGGCCCTTTCCGACTTTAACTGCTGTCCTTGTGTCAGTTATGGTTATCCTGCATAGCCGTATTAATTTTGCAGGAATATCAAATGCGGTTTTATAGTCGACGAATAAGTGGAATGTGATCAAAAAAGATTGAAAATCTGGTCAATGTTGACTTCAGTCGTTCACACAGTACACTGGATAGCACTTTATATGAGATGGGAAGTAGACTAATTCCTCTATAGTTGGCACACATATCGCCTTGTCTCCTTTTTTTGTGCACGGGGCACAGGATGCTGAGGTACCAATCATTGCACATGCACTTCTCTAGTCAAATTGTATTAATTAGCTGATGCATGAAATTGGCCAAACCTTAAGACTAACCAGGATGATGCTTGAAGGGAATCCCCAAGAATCACGAATTCCAACGTTCAAAACCCAAAAATTATTGGAATAAGTTCTGATAGTCTCTAAATGGAATAATGGTTATTTACCAAGCCGTAAGTAGATCTGACCTGGATGGACTTCTATTACCATTTGTTTCTATAATGTTCCTGCTCATATCTCTGCTGAACAAGAAACCCCAAATACACCTAGTTCATGATCCATTCCCTTGACACAATCAATATAATTTCAACTTATCCAAGTTACAAAAAATCACTAACAATCACAAAAATCTTAAAAATAGAATAACAAAATTTCAAAAAAGAACAAAATTAAGAAATAAGCTTATCAAAGAAGTCAAGATGGCCCAGAAGCATCATAGCGCCGCTCCAATCAGTTCGTCATTTCTTATCATGCCAGAATAGCAGAAATATCTATCACAAGAATATGCAGGGGCCACACGACAGATTCGCATGTCCAGCCTGCAACCTACAACAACTGGTAAACTGTAATAACAACAACAAAAGATCACATGCAAAGTCAGGTGCTTTCACCACCCTATTATGGGCAATAGCAATAAACGAATTTCTTCGGAAATTCGATCAAACGAGAACTAAAGTGGTCGTCATATGACGATGATGGCTGATATACTAACCAATCAACATATTCAACCTTATCTAAGGTGCAATGGTACAACAGTCAGGTGGTGGAACCAACCATGACGGAATCGGCAATACTGAACAATAAACATAAAATTCCATTTTGCCCCTGTAACACAGTGACGATCGTCCAATAAAACTAAAGCTATTTTAACGTTCCATATAAAATAAAACCTCGTTCGCGAACATCCATCTACTAGAACGGTAAAAAATCGCGGATATAATCGTGTATTCTTTGGGCCATTTGAATTATTTAAATAAACTGGTTCGAATTAAGAGAATATCTGATGGATCGAATAAAATTTTCGACTATGATTAGAAGAAAAAACAAAACCACAAAAATATGGCTTCTAAATGGCAGCATCGGTGTAAAGAAGGGCGCATATTAAATTTCGGAAAAAAAATACATTAGAGACAGAATCTTCATGCTGTATCCCTACGCTTTTCCAATGACATGAAGACCGTGAAATTTGTGGTTCAATCAGGAATCGAGAGGACACAAAAAAAAATACTGCATATTTGTATTTCCTCAACCATGCCAAAAATTAGATCCTCCTACCTTCGATGTATCCACCTATGAGATAAATGTCAAAGTTCTATCTTAAAGATCGCAATTCTGTGGTAAATAAGCCCAATTCAAAAAATAAAAAATCCGAAACTAAGTGCACCAAAATTTACTATACTAGTGTCGGCATATACCCTAAAGATAGAAACTATTAGAAATGTGCTTCGAAAAAACAATTTCCATTGTGAACAACATAAATCGCATAAAGAGACAAAAATTTGTTGCCGAACATAAAAATTGTGACTTTTCGAGTGAAGAACTCAGATCTTACAATCTTCTCCCTACGACGCAGGAAGATTTTATCGATTCTGATGGACAACTTGGCTGCTAGCGTGGAAAAACCGGGCATTTCGCATTTCAATTTTACCATGAATATGACCCGAAGCACAAGGCGTATAATGTACGTATGTGTATCATATGCCTCCCCATACGTCTATCATACGCCTCCACAGTCCCCCGATATGAACGTTATAGACGTTATTTGTGACCTTATCTGGAAAATAAATTGCCTTGAACAATATCTAGCATCGCAGAATGGAAAATTGGCTTGAAAGAGAAATGGCGAAAAATATATCCTACTTATTGCCTAAAATCTTTAGAGTTAATTTCAAATGGATTAAAAGCCATTTGTAAAAAAACAAAGGTATAACAACAAAATATTAAATGTTAACAAAAGTACGAATTTCCAAATATATATACTGTATTATTTTAATGTAGTTATTTTAAAGCTTTGCTAATGGATTTTTGTGTTCAATGAATTTTCTATCAAATATAAATAAATAAAATACTGAATAAGTTGTTAAATTCATTGTGTATTTTATCAGAAACATAACTGTCCGTAACTTTGCCTCCGCTTAATATCGATTTTGGACAATTTGAAATCGATTTACAAATGTCCGTCTGTCTGGCTGATGCGCAACAAGTAACCGATTCCATCCCAACTTTGTGCATCGTAATATTTCTTAGATTAGGATCACTTTTTCTAGTACCTCCTCCACGATATGGTTAAAAGTAAACAGCTTTGATTACGTTCGTAATTGAGGTTGACTTTGCGTCAGCATCACATCAAAGTTCTCGTAACCGCAATGCCTCCTTATAAGATTCTGACAAATCCACTAATTCTGCTTCCATCGAAGAGAGCGATGCACATGTTTGCTTCTAGCAGGAACGCCACTAATTTGGACAATGAATGCAGAATTGAATTTTCTATCAATTACATTCTTCGCCCAATTAGTATGTTAGTTTCTAGAATGTTTTCATCACCAAGACGAAGAACAGCTGGTTTTAAACCATATAAGCTCTTCCGCAGTTTACATAACATTTGTTCATTGCTTTCCTCGTATTCCGGCGGCTGCTTCATATATACATTTTTCTTCCTCCAATTCACCATTGAGAAAAGTAGATTTCACACCCCCATGAACCACAACCATTTTCATAAGACCAGTAATCGGCATCAACGCGACACAGAAGAAGCAGCATTAAGTCTGTTACAGTTGGACACAATTGTAAATGCATTTAACGAGTCAATAGAAATTCCAAAGCGTCCTGCACTTCAAGCCGTATTTTATCTGAGCCAGATAACGTTAGTTGTGGTTTCCCCTAAGGATCTATTTTATGCATAATTTCACCCATAGTGATGTCTACTCCCCTGGAATTCTATATGCTGCCGATTTATTGCTGTATGTCCACGATGAATCCCCCCATACTGCGTTAAAAAAAGTAAAATATCACTTAGAGAAATTAGATCAATTTTATTTTAATTTGGATATTACTACACCTTTTTCAAGTTTTATTCAAAACATTTCAATTGCAATTCGAGAATTTCATTTATAATTCGAAAACTCAATTTGCAATTCATGACATTTCACTTGTAATTCGAGTATGTAATTTGTAATTCACAACGTTTCATTTGTAATTTTAAACTTTTCGTATGCAATTCAAAAAATTCCATATGCAATTTAAAAAAATCATTTGTAATTCAAATATTTCCATTTGGATTTCGTAGAGTTTCATTTGAAATTCAAAGAATCCAATTTGAAATTCATAAAATTTCACTTGTAATTCATAAAATTTAAGTTGTAATTCATAACAATTCATTTCAAACTTATATATATTCCTTGTGTGTTACCAATAGTATTTTGCGAATTTAAAATTAAATGTTATGAAAAACAAATGGAATGTTATGTATTTTGAATCAAATGTTAAGAATTTCAAATGGAATTTTATTAATTTAAAATTGATAAAATTCCATTTTAAATTAATAAAATTTAATTTGAAATTAATAAAATTCCATTTGAAATTCTTAACATTTGATTTGAAATACATAACATTTCATTTATTTTTCACAACATTTAATTTTGATTTCGAAAAATATTATTGGTAACACACAAGGAATATGTATGAATTTGAAATGAATTGTTACGAATTACAACTGAAATATTATGAAAACCTAAAACTGATTTTTAATGGGGTTTAATATCCAATAGGAAATAGAAAACATATAGAGTATCAGGATCTTTTTCTTAGAATGTTAGTAAATAAAGAGCTACTTTTATATAAAACCAGTATCCGGTCGGTATTACTGTATGCATTTACAATATGGTTTAGTATATCCACTGTAGTGATCGGTGAAATGGAAATTTTAAACATTGCAACTATGAACTTTGTTTTACAATATAAAATGAATGTGATGCAATGTAAAACTAACAAATATTTTTATGAAGGAAACAAATATGTATGGAAAGCGTGGCTGTAATATTTGGTTCGTCCAAAATTACTCCTAATTTGTACGAATTGTGTGCAAATTAATTTCAAAATTTTTTAATAAGTAGTAAAAGAGAGTCAAAAGAGTTATGACAGTTGTGTTACTGAGTATTTGCAAATTTTGATGTCAAATTTATCAACATTTTTCTTGTATACATTGATATTTAATCAGCTGTTTTGTTATTTTTGTAAACAAACAAAAAATTGTTCTCGAAAATTGATTGTTTTGTGAATTTTATGTTTTGTAACAGGCCAAAATGGTATGAAGAAAACGCATTATATAAAAATGTAATACAACACAATTGGCAAAGAATTTTTAGCCCAAATCCAAAAAAAAAAAAAGTGTGCATCCCTAACATGCAACACCATCGGTTATGTCCACCCCAATATCAATTGCACCATCAGGAATAACAGGTCACAAACTTTTAAATGGTTGTGTAAAACACCAAACCGAAGGCTTTTTCTAAAAAAATGCTGTTTTTTAGTAGAGATGAATTTGTTTGTTGTTTTAATCAGCTGTGTCGAAACAATCTTTTTACAGCGTGTTGAGTTTTCTCTCTTGAAAAGGAAAAATTCATTTTCTCTGCAAATTCTTACTGGTAAATATTACAAAGTAAACGTATTATTTGGCAATATTTTTGTAAGTTATCAGAACCAATAAAATCCAGACAAACTTCGTGTTTATAAAAGTTAAATATAAGTAAAAAGGTGTTTTAATACTGCCCAATTAATTACAAAAAAAGTCGTTTCAATGAACAACTTTAAAAATACATTTATTTGTTCCACATATTAATATTTTTACTAAAATTACTTTTGAGAATCTTCCATTATCTTCCTTTTCTTAGGATATTTAATTTTGTGTTCGTAAACAAACAATGCATCAACAATAAAACCGATGCTTGATTGCTTTTTAACTGCATTGCAAATGCATGGCCGCGACATTTTGAAATATTATGCAATGTAAATATTTTGTACTGTTGCATTATGAAACAGGATGCATTGTTCGAATGCAAAGCAATTAACATTTTGGAAGATTAAAAAAATTTCTACATGCATTTTGGCATACTCAGACTGCATTGCAAATTTGATATTATTTATAATTTTTGTACATATTGCAAGAACAAAAATAACAGTGACCAGTAAGGAAAGTTCAAAAGTCGGACGGGGGCGACTATATTATACCCTTCACCACTTTATGTACATACAAGAGATGCTACAATATACATATTTGTACATATTAAAAAACATACACATATCAAAAATTACATGGCCGACTTGGATTTTTTGGTGTTTTTTATTAAATCGATCAAAATTATGTATGGGAGCTATATACAAATATGTACCTAATTGAGTAACCGTTGCGTACACCATTAGGTTTTTGCAACTTTAATGGGACCCTCCATTCTCAAAAACTAATAATCCAATCGATTTTTGAGACGTTTCTCTGTGAGTGTATAGCTCCCGCAAAATTAATAAGGCTATGCAGGATAACCTTAACTGGCACAAGGTCAGCAGTTAAAATCGGAAAGGACCATTCGGAGCACTTCAACACCGAACGAGGGTTCAAACAAGGTGACAGTTTGTCGTGTGATCTTTTTAACATCCTGCTGGAAAAGGTCATACGAGAGGCAAATCTGAACAAAATAACACTCTGTTCACCAAACAACACATGTTACTCCCCTACGCCGATGACATCGACATAATGGATCGAACAGTGCGAGCGGTAACAGCTACCTTTGAAGAAATTGATAAGAAGTCTTCCAAAATGTGTCGGGCAGTAAACGGCAAGGAAACCAAGCTGATGGTATCAACGCGCAAGACGTCCAGCAGACTCGGTCCAACTGTGAAACTTGAGAACTACAGCTTCAAGGTAGTCAAAGATTTTATATACATTGGTACCGCCATAAACAAAACTAATGACAACAGTTTTGAAATTCGGAGAAGTATAGTGTTGGACCCACACTTTACGCTGATGTAGATGTTGTATGGATCTGAAGCATGGATACTTGAGCAAGCAAATGATGCAGCTCTTGTTTGAGAGAAATTTCTCTGAAAGATTTATGGACCGATCTGCGTCGACGATCGGTCCATTAGTTGCACCGTCTATTCTCGGACATCTACATAGTCAGACGTACCGAGCTGCAGCAACTACGATGTGTAAGCCATGTTGTGCGAATGAATGAGAAGAATAAGATGACATTTCAAAACATTGGAAAACCTGCGCATTAGATCGACGTGCATGGAAATCTTTCTTAAGTTTGGCTTGTGGAACAAATGTTCTGTCTCGAGCCACTAAAGTAGTAAAAAAATAAAAAAACCTTCAACGAATTTATTTGAGAGAACGAAAAATATTTGAATACAAAATGAAAAACTATAAAATATATATTTTAATGCAAACTAGTTTGAAAAAAAATTAACAAGTAATTCTCACAGAATGACTGATAGGTTTCGTTATCTTTCGCTTTTTAGCTCGATTATTCGTACTACTTTCTCACAATAATACTTTAGAATCCTGATCTTCGCCCGGGAGATCAAGATTCTAAAGTGTTCTTGTCAATATTAGGAAACCGGGTTGGATTTCCTAATATTTGATTTTAAAGGCATGTGGGAATGATGACAATAGTTGAGTGACCCTGAAAAAAGTGCAGGCTAGTAAAGGTAAAGCTATCTTGTAGATTCAAATCAGATAGCCTTTGTCAGCATTATCACCATTGCTCTATTTAAGCCAACAGAAGCGGCAAATGCTACGCGTGGTTTATATCAAACTGCAATATCTCAAATTCCTCCTCCACGTGCAGAATTTTATGTATTTTTTTATTATCTTACTGTGCATTATTTTTAGAAAAAAAAACCTGAATTTATTAAATTCCACATGCTTGTGTCTCAAGTGGTAAATTTTTTCTTTAAATTTTCAGCTATTGTCATTTTATGATATTCCCATGCATTATCTTAATTCTAAGTACGTTGTCAGTGATAACACAAAAAAAGAAAAGAAATTAAATTAACAAATATGTACAAGAGTCGTCGTCACCTACCGGCTAACATGAGAAACCAAAAAAAAATGTTCTTAAATAGAGTAAATATTAGATTTTCTTCTAAAAGAAACGTGCAGTGTGTGGTTTTCTCAAAATAGGTTTAGGTGTTGCTTGATTGGGGTAGGAGGAATTGTTCGTAGGGAGTGTTGAGAGTTTTGTTAGATAAATTTTCACCATTTTTTCTTTATTATTATCGAATGGAATCGATTTTCTTCAAGGCAAGCACAAATCAAATCTTGAAAATAAAAAAAATATTAATACTATTTGATTGATGATTTATAATAGGGTTGGTTACTTGCTTTGCCACTACACGACGATCGCTGGCGATCGGTCTCTCTTTAGCTCCAGACGCCAATAGCACACACGTTTTATACTTTTGTAGATAAAACAACAAAAACGCACACTCACACACAAAATCTAACAAAAATAGCACCACCAACAACAACAACAGCAACAATATCAGAAAAAATGGCCAGTAATTAAATAAATTTATGATGGTGTTTTTGTTGTTGTAGTTGTTGTGGCAAATGCATAGAACTTACTTTGCAAAATTTGAAATAGGTAAAGATGATGATGAATTGAAAGAAAAAATAAAACAAAGTTTCATTTAATTAAAATTTGTTTAATTTTAAAATTGTATTTTAAATATATGTTTTTTTAACTTATGTTTTTTTTTCTTAATAAAAATAATCAACAATTGTTCTTAAGAGTTTACAAAGAAAAATTAAAATAATAATAAAAATTAAAACCAATATCGATGACAAAATATCGAAATGGCATCGACAGTTTTAAAAACATAAAATATACTATAATATAGCATTTGATTTCAACGAAAAAAAATAGTCGTTGTCCACAAAAAAAAATTGTTTGTTTTTTCTTCATTGCTTTTTTATATTTATGGTACATACATATAACAAACTACAGCTATATGGGGATTTTTTCTAATTTGTTTAACTGTTTTTTTTTTAATTGACGCTATCATTGTTACAAAGAATCGCGCTCAAGATACTGTTGGAACGACTATTATTAACATAGTTTTCTTTTTGTGTTGTTTTTTTTTTTTAATTTTGGTAAACATTTGTTTTAAAAACCTAAAAAATAATGCCTTTTTGTTGTATGTGTTTTTTCTAAAGGTTTTTTCACTAACTTAAACAGACAAAACAAATAAAAAATATCTTAACTAAAAAAATAACAGAATAATTTGTTTTAAAAAATAAAAATAATACAAAATTTTTGAATGCAAAAACAAAACAAATTTTTAATAAAAAACAAAGAAATAAAAATTTGTCAAAAGTAATTTGGCCGCCGTTCCTTAACAACAATAAAATAATCATAATCATATTTATAATTAACAATAATAATAAAAAATGTATATATGTATGTATGTATGTGTATAATAATTTTAATGTATATGAAGTAGTCATTGCTTTTCGGTTTTCTTGATTTGCTTTTGCGTTTCGATTTCTTTCGCAAATTTTGTTTCTGTTTTTTTTTTTTGTTTAAAGTACATGCGTATATGTATTATAAGTCCTAAGGTGATTGAGGGCTGTAGTTTTAGTTTAGCTAAATTTTTTAGTGATTTTAAATTTATTTTATAAAAAAAATTGTTATAAAAATTATTTCCTTGAGACCTTGCTTGATTTGATATTTAAAAAATTTGTTAACATTTTTTTGTTTTTGTTTAACACAGATGATAAATATCTTATCAAAGATATTCATAATAACAATAAGGCACCACATATGATATTAAAAAATTATTATTTTTTTAATTAATATTTTTTTATTAAATTATTTTTTATTCAATTATTTTTTATTTAATTATTTTTTATTTAAATATTTTTTTCATTTAATTATTTTTTCATTAATTTATTTTTTACTTAAATTTATTTTTATTTAATTATTTTTTTTATTTAATTATTTTTTTATTTAATTATTTTTTTATTTAACTATTTTTTTATTTAATTATTATTTTTTATTTAATTATTTTTTTATTTAATTATTTTTTATTCAATTATTTTTTAATTTAGTTATTTGTTATTTATTTTTTTATTCATTTTTTTTTTATTTAATTATTGTTATATTTAAATTTTTATATTTAATTCTTTTTTTATTATACTATTTTTTTATTTAATTATTTTTTTATTTAATATTTTTTTTTTTTTTTTTGTTTTTGTTATTTGAAATTTGCCTTGTAAGGGCAGTGATCATTTGAAAGTAATTTTAAGTGGTTATTTAAATATTTTTATTTATCTGTTTTTTATTTAATTATTTTTTTATTTAACTATTTTGTTAATAATTTTTTTAATTATTGTTTTATCTAATAATTATCTATTTAATTATTTTTTATTTAATTACATTTGTAATTAATTAAAAGAAGCTATTTCAATTGACCTGAGATAGTGTATATAAAATATACTTTAATTATTATTAATGATTCCTTGAATTATTTATATATTTACCCTGCAGACATTTGAATATAATAACGCAATAATTGAAGTGTTTTTTGAGACTTGAAATTTTTAAATAAATATTTGTGTACATAACTGGCATCAATTTTCTTTATATTTACAAAATCGAGAAAAAAATACGTGGAATAGATCCATAATAGCACCATAAATATATTACAATAAAAATACTTTAACTGGTCAGGAAATAGCAACAATAGGAACCCTTAGTTGATTATTTAGAATGGCATATATTGCTGTTCGCTTTGGCAATCACCCAGCAGTATGTCAAATATTCATACAGAGTTTAGGCATGACATGCTAGACAGGAGGACCCATATGTGATATCCCTAGGAAGATGATGTGGAGGGAATATTAACATACATTCGAAACGGGGTACACATACCAAAAGCTTCGCCTATTAAAAAAATGAACGTAAAGTCCTAACTGTACGATTACTTTCTTATCGGACATTGATTTTCTGTATCAGAAAAAAAATATTGAAATTTAAACTAGATATTATATTTTGATGAAAAGTTGAAAAGCTCAAGAAACAATTCTTGAGCTGTAAAACTAATATACCAATCATTGAGGAGCATATCATCTGTATATGATATAGGACCTTCCTGGCATATTGGAAGTGTTCAAACTTTTCAATATTGTACCATTATTTGATCGTATATCCCTAACCACTTCATAGCATGGATCATTGTTTTTGGGTAGCTGAGTGCCCAGTTCTTTGATGCGATCATTGACGTCTTTACATAGGATTAACACTAGGAGGAAGCCAAAATGTTGATTATGCGTTCCTTTTTCTTCTCCTCTCACATCACATTGAATATTGAATATAAAAAAACATCCAAAACCTCATTGGAACTAAGTAATGAATATTTGACATATTGGGAGTTCTGGGAAGAAGATATTCCCCAAGTATTTTTTTAATTTATTTCAAGGAACATCAGATATCTATATAATCAAAAATGTTATATTTCAATTTTCATCTGTTGATTTACTTGAATATTTACCCAAAAATATTTAATATATACAATATATTTTTTTATATCAATAACAGGAAAAACATTTTGTATAAAAAAAAACATTTTGAATTTTTTTTTCAGCAACAGGTTAGTGTGACCTGTTTCCAAATTTAAGTACAGAAAAAGCTTTCAGGTAATATTTTGTTTAAAAATTTAAAGTAATTAAAGCCAAAATTAAAAAGCCAACCGGTGGCCATGATTTGTTCATAATTGTATAACAAAGTTAATTGTTTTCTTCTAACAATCGTTACATTTAAATTTCCAATCATTCATTCATTCGAGTTCAGATTGCAGGGGTAAATATATCAAAAAATTAATAAACTAATAAATTAATATCACATGTAATCAGCTAAACTAAAACTAAACCCCTCTATTAAAAATAATGTATAAAGTCTAAAAAAAAAGTATATGGTGGGGTATATATCCTAAGATTTTCTTTCATCCACTCATGAATCCTTGCAATTTGAGCAGCAATTCCTTTTTTGTTGCTTGTGTGTGTGTTAAAAATTAATTTTGTGTTTGGAACTGTATTTCTTTTTTTGTCTTGTGACATTACAGCAACAACATTTACCGTCAAGGCATATCAATGTCCAACGAATCCGGTGACAATAACAGCGATTCATTTGGACCCGCTGATACCATGCCCAATTGATCACCCATTATGGCATGTGAGAGATCTACCGAATGATGATGGTGATGATCATCATTGTCATCGCGCATATGATGCAAATCACTGTGATGATGATGATGATGCTGTGCTGGCTCCAAAGTATCCAAATGACTTTGCCCGTCCAAGGTATGTTGATGTGAAGATGACAGTAATGGATCACGGCCATGTTGTAGCGATGACGGAGATGTTGGATAACTATCGCTATGATGATGATGATGGTGGTGGTAATGCAAATGACCGTTATCACCAACCGATAGTAAACCAAAATTTGGACTGCTGCCAGTACTGCCATTGCTGGGACTTGGAGGACATTGTAAGAGACTGGAACTATTCGGATGATGGTGGTGATGTGTGTTGTGTTGATGTTGGCTGCCCAAATGCAGATGATTGTGGGAGCAACTGCAGCTGCCAATCAAATTGCAACAACTGCCATTCAACATAAGCGAACTGCCGTTGTCATTGTTGCCGCCACAACAACTTGGTGAATTGTTGTAACCGCTGTTATTGTGACCCAGACCAGATGGTGAGGGCATTGAGGAACCACCACCGCCACCACAAACATATAAATCATCAATGGATAAATGATGATTGCTATTGTGATGACCACAATCGTTGCCATTCGTCGATGAGCCAAAGCCATGTAGACTTCCACTCAGACTGGTGTTGTTATTATTGCTGCAGTTGTTGTTGTTATTGCTGTGGGTGATGGGTGAATGAGGAGCTGACGACATTAGCTGGCTACCATTGGTTTGGGCCGAAAACATTGGATCGTCACCATGTATTATCACAGGTTTACTATCCTCCATCATATCTTCATTTGTGGTATTAATACTGAGAGTGTTTTTAGTGTTGTTGTTATTGTTGGCGCCACCGTTTAAAAGTGTTGGCGGTTTGGTATCTGTGTTTGTTGTTGTAGCCTCATTTATTAACGGCGTTGAATGATGATTCAGCGATGAGGCTGCTATTGCTGTGGTAGCTGCAGTTGCCGTGGGACTAGGACATTTCAAATATGAGGCACTATTGGTTGGTGCGGACACCGAGGTCACATTGAAATCACTCAACGGTAGGCCGTGGGACTTAGCCTGCATTTCCAACTCCTTAATACGATTGAGTAGACGCCGGTTTTGAGCCTCGGTCTGGCGAAAACGATACTCATTCTGTTTCAAGCGCGCCACTTCATGCTTCAAACATTTGATGTAGTCCACGGAACTTTTCAATATCGTACCCTTATTTGGTCGTATATCTCTAACCACCTCATAGTAGGGATCATTGGTTTTGGGCAGTAGCGTACCCAGTTCTTTGATGCGATCATTGATGTTGAAGCGGCGACGTCTTTCAATCATATTGTGATTGTCTTTCTTCTGGCGATCCTTGGCTAAGGCACTGGCCTCCACCTCGTTGAATGAATTCGGCTCCTGTTTGACTTGAATTTCGCTGGGATAACTGCCACTGGGCGTTGTGGCATTGCTGTTGTTGCCCTCGTCCATTTTCATGGTGTCGTTAAGGTTGCGCGAATCACAGCCGTGTAGAATTTCATCGAAATCCAAATCAGCATCACTTTCAAAGGAGGGAATTTCTGAATTGCTTGTGGCCACGGAGCTGAGGCCGGGCGACATGGGTGTTGAGTGTAGAGGACTGGTAATACTGCCGGCACCCGAGCCATTGGTGGTGGCCAAGAGATTTGTGTTGCGCATAAGCGTGACCAAGTTGTTGGGATTTGAGCGGCTTTGCAGGGAATTGGATTTTTTACCATTTGTTTTGGAGTTTGGAAGATCGTTTGAGGAATTGAGGTTATTGTTGTTGTTGTAGTAGTTGTTGTTATTGCTGCCCACACTGAAGGGTGACAATGTTATGGCATCATCCATCATTGACGAACTATTTGGCGTGTTCGATCCTGCTGTTGTTATGCGCACATGGCGAGGTGAGTTATTTTCATTGTTGCTATTGTTGTTGACCATACCACCACTATAGCTGCTGGAACGATCTTGTTGATTGCCATTATTGCCACCGCCAATTAACTTAAGATTACCCGCTGAGGCCGAGGCACCCGTATTTTTATTCTGGAACAATTGGCCATTCCATTCGGACTGCTTAAACGATTCACTCAAATACTGGCGGACCTGATTCTTTTGTTTTTGTATCACATGGTAACGGGTGGGATTCTCCAGGACGGTGCGCACCTGCAACACCTGTTGCGGCACGTCAACTTCGATATTTTGTAGGGGGACTTTTAAAGTCATGGGACTGCTGGCGGACTGGGGAGTGGTGTTGAAACTATTCTGCGAATTGTGAGTATCGAAACGATTTCGATTTTGGCTGCCATTGCTGTTGGCCACAATCTGTTGTGAACTACTTTGTTGGATATTGTAGATTTGTTGTTGTTGCTGCTGCTGTTGGCGTTGTTGTTGCATTTGTTGTCGCTGCATTTCTAAAGCCTCTGCTTCACGTTTCTCTGCCTCCAGCCGTTCCATTTCTTGTTGCTGTTCACGCTGCAGCTGTAATTTTAGCTGTGTCCTTGAGGTGGGAGTTACGGTCTTAAAGGTGGGTATACTGTCGGGGCGGATTGATTGGGTGGCCGATTTCAATTCATAGAATTCGACCTCATCGGAATGAGGTCCGGATACCTTGACAGCCGGTAATACCTCTTCCAGTTTATCTTCATCCATTAGACATTGGTAGTCGATTTCGAAGTCGAAATCCAAATCGATACCCGATTCAGCCATGATTATTGATGTTATTGCTGCTGTTGTGGTGTGTTATTTAGCAATGATGAGTGTGCGTGCGAACTTGTCGTTCGTACGTCTGTGTGCGTGCGCGCGGCGTACTGTTGTTGAAAAAAGGGCTTAATAGCAGCAGCAATCGGTTGAAGTTTGTGCGGGTGGTGGGTAGGGTAGAGTTGTTTGATTGATTTGATCGGTTGACTTGAGTTGTACTCACTCAATCTTATTCTTTTACAAATCACTTATTTTATTTTCGTGGTTGCTGTTGTGCCTCTCTCTCTCTTCCACGGCTCGTCAGAAGGGGCTTATAATACTTTTAGTTAGTTTATGTTTTATTATTTTATATTTGTGTAAAATTATTCCTCCTTCTTTGCCTTTTACTCGGTTGATAATATAATTTCTTTTCTTTTAACTACACGACGCGACAACTACTACCTTTGACGCAAACATGTTATTTTTTGTCTTTATTTGGGGGGGAGGCGACAGCGGCGACGACGACGTTGTCGGCAATGATCATGACGACGACCAAGAGGCCAGACCAAGTTGATGATTCTTATATCTTTTTATAATACCCAAAGGAAACAAAAACAAATATCTGATGATAGATTATCACAAAATTTCACTGACTTTGATTTCGGCATAAGTTTTATTTGCCTGCTTGCTTTTGCTTGTACTTGTTGTTTAACTTTTATTGCACCACATTATCTTTAGCTCTTTCTGCGCTCACTCTCTATATCGTACACCAACACACTGCCTCTCTCTGAGTGTGTGGCCCCCCTCTATTATAAGTGTTGTATGTAATTTACGCCTTTTTGTTGCTGTTGTTGTTATTGTTCTACTGTGACGGCAGTAAAATTCCTTTATTTTATTTTTTTACACAAATTCGCCAGCAAATAAATTTCCACGAATAACAGCCAAGAAGAAGAAGAAGAAAACAGCAAATGTTGAAGAATTATTTTTGATTTGATTTTTTGGAAATAAAACAATAAAAACACCAACAGCAGAAGTGTAAGACGTAAAATTAAGATATGACAAACGATTTGATGAACAACGGCACAACGAACGAACGGAACGATCTGAAGTAAATAACTTTGACATTCCCCTTCAAGAGGAGAATGATGAACGAACGACGAATGTACCGAACGGACGAACAGTAAACGACGAATTTCCAATTTGATCTGCTGTGTGTTTGTTTTGTTGTGGTTGTTGTTGTTGATTTTTTATTATTATTTATTTGAGCATTACCATATCATACGAAAATTATTGTCGAGTAATGAGTGAACGAACCAGAGAACGAACGGATTATCTCTCTTTCTGGCTGCTGTCACTTGTCAACCAGCCTGTGTCTGCGAGCCAGCCAGACCTGCTAGCCAGCAAAAGCAAGCACAGGTGCAAGGTGGCAACACGTACTATGTTTGGGTTATGTAAGTTTACGAGCGAGCGAGCACATCAAATACTTTTTACACTTATCAATTATTTTCATATATTAAAAAAATGTAGTTAAGGGGGAGGTTGGGAGTTGCATTTATTCTATTCTTTGGGGGTTACACATTTCTTTATTGTTAATACGAATTTTCTTTTCTTTTTCGTTTACTTTTTTATAATTTTCCACGATTTTTATATTTTATTTGTGGTTCTTTAACACAGCGGCAATGTAGTGTTTTTTTTTCGTTCGATGAAAAAGTCTCCGGGACTTTAGCGTACGACAGTAAGAAGACGAACTGCCCGACTTTACACTCGATACACGATCAACTTACTAGTTTTCTTTTTAACGTTTACCCAAATTGACGGTCTTTCAATGGCAACAATGTTACCATATCGTTTGGTTATTGTGATTTCATTGATCGTAAGGGATTTGTTTTAAATGTGCGGGAACAATTGTCAACAACAACAACAATTTAAAAAATAACAAAACAAATGATGATAGTGGTATATCAGTAGGCATAGACCACAGCTGTTATTGTGATTATGCCAGGGTGCGCAAAAATTCGCTCGCGAATGAATTAAAATACATTCTTTTCGTTTTGTGGTCATTTTACGAATGAATTTATGGTGACAAATTCCTTATCAAACGAGCATTCGCCAAAGAATGTTCGCACACACATAACAAACGAGTTAGAGGTGGTTAAATTTCTTTCTGGCATACATCATCTTTATGTTGTGGGCTATAATGTCAGAATAATTGCCTTAGTAAATTTTAAAAATCATGAGAAAATACAAGGGTCCCAACGAAACTTTGGAGCCCAATATCTCCGGAAATACTGATTTCCACAAGACAAAAAAAACTATACCATTGTAATCAGGACTACAAGGAAAAAATGTGGTAAATTTTCCGTTAGAATTTAACTCGATTAAAAAACGAGTCAAACCTTTTTTTTTGAATTCGAATTTGGTTCAAGAAAGTCTATTAGTTAATTTATTTGAAATTATGGTCAAGTATTGGCGCAATCTACATACAGCTGTGGTCAAAATAAAGTACGTTTTAAAACTTTATTATTTTTTATCATCATTTGTTTTATAAAATTTAAATATTTAGATTAATTTAAATATAGCCAGTCAAAATAAAAAAAATACGTCGGTTATTTCTTTTCAAAAGTGTTGCATTTAAGTCAATATTTAGTAGCAAACCCTTAATTCGCGATTACATCCGCACAGCGTCGTGGCATAGAGTTTACCAAATGACTCCCATTCATCCTTAACAAGCTCCCACCACAGCCTTTATATCACACCATAAATTCTCAATGAAATTGAGATCAGGAGACTGTGCTGGTCATTCCAATAAACTTATATTTTCTGCAAACCACTGTTTTGCAAGAAGGCTGGTGTGCTTTGGTTCACTGTCCACACGAAAAATTGCATCTGTTAAAACAATATGACAACTCATATGTAATTTTTTAATTTAGGGGACGCTCTATTTGTTTGATTGGCAAATGAAAATAAATTTCTGATAGAAAATAACCCAAAGAAATGAAGTTAAATTTGTGGAAGGGGAAAAATAAACAGAAATGCATATACACATGTGAACTCAAAAGTAAAAAATGTATGTAAAGAAGCAATTTTGACAAACATACATAAAAATGTCGTATGTACAGAACAGACAGCACATATGACATTGATGGCGCGTGTGACAAAGCCTTTAGCAAATTTTCATCACCAATGACACCAATTCGAGGGCTTCGCGCCGTTAAATTTAAATCTCGAAGACGTCTGCGAAGAGTTTCTACGCTAGCTTTCACAGAAGGTTTGTCTTTTATTTCCGTAGCAGCTATTGTTTGGAATATCTATTTTGTTTGGAATATCTTACGACCACTAGAGGAAGTATATTTTATAGCATTGTTTACCATTGTCCTTGAGCAACAATATTTGGCACTTTCTTATAAGATTTTCCTTTCAAACTCAGTCTTCCTATCAACAATCATTTTTCTACTGTACAATGCACGCCACGCCCCTTTTTTATTTTTTAAGAAAAACGTCTTGGCTGCATTTCTTAATCGCTTTAGACATCATACCGATGTCCGTCATCATCCCCACTTCCTACTCTACACACACAGATATGGTAACATTCAATGAAATCTATCTTCTTCTTCTTCACACACATAAATAAACAAATTAGCACAAATTAACACAGACGTAATAACAAATTAACACAATTATTACCAATTCAAATTCAACACGATTTAACTCCCTCAAGTTAACTTTTATTTTTTTCTTTTGGTTGTTTGATCTGTTGGCTGGCTGCTAAGTTGGTTGGTAGCACGTTTTATGCTCATTTGTTGTATGTGCATTTAACGGTCTAACGCGGTCGAAACGATCGAAATTCATTAGCTATAGACGAGAGAAGAGGGAGCGAGAGCGAGTAATTGAAATTGATTTGTTTTTCTTTCCATTCGTTTGTTTGGTTATTTCGCTTCTTCATCATCATATACATGCATATATCGGAAATTTTGGGCAAAAGCATGTACCATGTTTCTAATAAGAAATTCACTCCCATTTAAATTAACTCGAATTAAAAAAACACACAATCATTGTGTTTGCTCACAACACAACACGGAAAACAGAGCATCAATGTGCTATGTGTAAACAATGTTTTGGAGAGTACATCTGCATCTCTCCCTCGCACTCTCTGCATTGTAATCAAGTTCGTTCGTTCGTCCGTTTTTGTTATGTTTGAAATTGTAAATAAACTTTTGTTGTTGTTCTTCTAGTACATTCTTCATTCGTTAAATTTCTTTTACGATATATGTATTTAGCTTATTACATTATTTTTATCGTAGTTTTGTTGTTGTATGGCAACACCATATTTTGGTATGCAGGTGTGGAATAATCAATCTGGTAGTTTTTAAGATATGGATGGAAGATCGTTTGTAATTGTCAACCTGTCAAATTATAATTGAAAATAGTGCTCTGGCGAATGAATACGAACTATGATAAAAGGATCGTTTATGGTGCGTTTAGACTACACCTAAGTCTGTTTTTACACGGTAGATTGGTTCCAGAAGAAGCCGTGTAAAAAAGGGAATTCCCTTAAACTAGTTCACATTTGATTTGACCAGTAAAAATTGTTTGTACGTGCTTAAGGGGAATTCACATAAATCTTTAAGTTAGTGTTCGCAAACTGTCGATACTATTGATGGTTTCAGACACTTTTCTTTCATAAATACTGGTTTGTGATATGAACATACATCGCAAAAATTAAATTTGACAAAAAATTTAAGTACATAAAATTTCAAATCGTGCTAAATGGAATAAAATAGTGTAAAAAAATAAAAATACTCAGTTTTTTTTAAAAACTTTCAATTTTCAAACCGTGTAAAAACATACTTAGGTGTATAGGTTTTATCGTGATAATGTTCATTAACTCGATTTAACAGCTCAATTTACTAGGATTTACCATACAATCCTTTGCAAAATCCTGATAATTCCAGATACAACCCTGATTTTGCAGCAAAACAAAATAATGACTTCTCCTTAAAGTATGCTACAAAATACTTTACAATTTAAAATAGCTTTTAATCAAAAAAATGCCAGCTGATAAAAAATTATTTTTATAATATATAATGAATATATATTTAATATAAAAGTATTGATTTTATGCAGTTGATCTAATGGAGAGCAATTACTATGAAAAATTGCCACAGAAATTAAGAAACCAATGAAATGTGTATGTATAGCTGACAATCAATTTTATGATTTTACACGTTTAGACTACAGCTTTTATCATGATTAAGTGCATTATTTCGATTTAATTGCTAAATCGAGCTGAGTTTACCTCGATTTATCATACAAAATAAAATCCACTCAATATTTGGATTTGCTCCAAATCCAATGATAAATCGAGGTAATTTCAAATACAACCCATCAACTTTAAAATTAGTCAATATTCAAAAAATTTACTAACAAAAATATGTCAGCTGCCGAAAAAATAATTTGTGGTTGCATTTATAATAATTATTCCTTAAATTTAAAATTTCAAAAAAAAAAATTTTTTTGCATATCTGACCTATTTGTCAGCTGTTACTTGTTTACATATACATTCAAATTTCACTGCTTTCATAATTTATGTGGCAAATTGTTAAGCGGTGTACACACTATCATTTTTGACTGTCAGCTTTTTTATCGATTACTGACTGTCCAACAACCATAAATATTTTTGTGGTTGCCTGATGAATGACAAACATGCGAGGCCACACTATCAAACAAGCAAAATGTGGGCAAGAGTGCCATTCAAAAATGCTAGTGTGTACACCGCATTAATCAATATTTGTTTCAGGATGTGCTCTCCATCATCATCATGATTAAGGGTATGTGTAAACAATTAGGGCGTATTTCTGGATTTCGTTAATCGAGTCGATTTAAAATCGTATATGTAAATGTACTTTAAGGAAATAAACCCTGATTCGTCCTTTAATCATGATCAAATGTTATATGTAAATCCGCTTTTAGTCTGCTCTTCCACAGGCAAAATTTTATTTGGCAAATACTGAGTTTGTAGGCGAGAGGGGTGCGAGGAAGAAAAACAAAATTTTTTAATTTTTGCAATTTATATAATAAAATATTAAAAAACATCTTTAAAATGCAAACACTTTTGACTTTTATTTTCTTTCTTTTGTATTTTGATTCGCAAATTTGGCAAAGAAAAAGTTGCTAATGGAAAAGCAAGCGAAAATTTCAAAAGAGAAAACAAAAAATTTGCCAAATAAAAATCTGCCTGTGGAAAAGCAGACTTAACCAGGCTGAATTTGCCATGATTTATCATACAAATTTAAATCACCGTGTGGCAGTGTTTATATTGAATCATGATCGAGATGCAACGCGGTTTTTGTACTAGAAATACAACTCTCTCACAATGTACCAACATTTGTAACTGTTTTCACATGTTGTTTATTTTTAAATTTAACGGTTGCCAAATACAAAAATGGAAGATTAAAGGAAAATAAAAATTATTTACAGAATTTTTGTGTTTGTATATGTTCCTTTACTTTCCAAACGATTTACTTTCCAAACGATGCATTACTTTCCACTTTTATTCTTGGCAGACAACTTCTTGTCGTTGTACAGTTTCCGATGATTCAGATTCTGCATCATGATTACTACAAATCTACGACCAAATTAAACGAATTTGTACGAATGAATATTTTCCAGGTATTTGACCATGGCATTACTATACAAGGTAGTCTCATACATTCGTATGTTTCCAATTTTTTCATAAATTTGTTTTTGACAACATTCTACTTTCCAAATTTAAACGAAAATATCTTCCTTCGAAATTTATATTTATTAATATGTATTTTTAAGTTCCCTGTATATAAAACCTATAAATATAAATTGCAACATTCTTAGTTAAATCTTGAGAACAATGTAGAGCTTCAGAATTTTTTTTATTTGTTGAAAATTTGCCAATAAATTTTGAAAATTTGCCATAAAATTTTATGAAATTTGTTTTTCATTTTATTTGAAATTAATATATAAATGCCATATTTCTCGAATGAGACTACCTTGTATACTTATGGCATGGTATTTGACTTTGAATGTTGATTTGCAAGTTCTCGAGAGCCATATTTTTCGTTGTTTATATTGGAGGTTCACTAATCCAATCTAGATGTTTATGAAAGTGGGAGATAGTCAAAACACTTTCTGCCTATAATAGGAACTATAAATATCGATAGTCAGGCGGCGCTCAAGAAGTTAAAGTCGTGCACTATAAACTCAAAAGCAGTTCGTGACTAAAATCTGCTCTATTTGATATACGACGGATAGTTAATATTTGTTGGGTTCCAAGACATAGCAACATAGAAGGCAAGACATAATTACTGAAGGTAGTCTCATTTGAGAATTTTATGATGGCAAATCCTTTTTAATTTAGAACTCATCTATCAATGTTAAATATTATGAAAAATAAATTCAATAAATTAAACTGAACATTGCACTTAAGATTTAACCATGGGTGTAACATCATTTATTTATAATTTATTTTTGCCACTGAACACATAATATGCGTACATTTCGAAGGAAGATATTTTAATTTCAATCTTGAAAGCTGAATACTGTCAAAGGGACATTTATGAGAACAGTTAAAAACATATGACTGCATGAGACTACCTTGTATAGTTACGCCGTCCAACCTTGCAACCGAAAGCTATTGCAGAATCTCGAAAGCTATCTGGCCTGAATTCTCTCGCCGAAGAACTTCTTCGCCGTTGTCCAATAAAAAGAGAAAGATCAAAATAGCGATTGTGATCATAACAAGTCACTGCAAGATCAGATCCTCACTTCGAAATGGGACACCAACGGAGAGGATAAATGTCGTCTATGTGAGGACGAAAAGGAGCTGGAAACAATTGAACATATCCTCTGTAGATGTCCATCGCTGAGTGGCAGAAGACACGGACAGTTTGGAAGATATGAAATTGATAACCTACCTTTCTTCTCCAAAATAGACCCCAATCAGATCCTATATATAACCATATTTTAGGCCCTCCAACTATTTTTCCTCTCTTCCACTCTCTTTTCCTTTTCTTTTCAGGTATCAAAGATGATCACAATGGACAATTGTCTCTGAGTGAACGGTTGTAAATTTGCAACCGTTCATCCCCAACCTAACCTATTAGTGGGGAAAATATGGTATTGTTCACCAAGAGGTAAGAGAAGGAAGACAATAGTTTCGGATGTCGTCACTGAATCGCATCTGTTCCCTTATTTTTGGTTGGTAATATTCTCCCCAGAAGCTACTAATAGCTTCCTTACAAAAAAAAAAAAATTATACCCAAATGGTGCCTCATACCGTGGTTAACAAGGCATTTGTAAACAAGACCACTATTCCAAATTTTTTTTTTTTTGACTTTGGTCAATATCATCGAAGAACTGTCAAATGCCTTAAAAAAACGAAGTGTAAACAAGGTATTATTTCGAATCATCTAAGTAGTTACCGATTAGTTAACTATACCTATTAGTTAAAAATAATTTGGTAACTTCATGCATTTGTTAAACATGTGTGCCGAAAACATATGTTAACATTCAAATGTAAACAAATGTTGTTGCTTTTGTTGTGACACGGTAATTCCCTTATTGTTTACATCGGAAAGAAAATGTTTGCCCGAGGAGAAAAGCGGAACGTGAAATTCTCCGATAAAGAAAAAATAATTCTCCTAAGATTAATTGACAAAAATAAAAATGCTTTGGAAAATAAGAGAACCGATACCCTGAGTAATAAGATACGAAATAAAGCTTGGATCAAATTGGTTGAACAATTTAATGTGGCCAGCAGAAGATGCTATCGTGATGTTGGAAGTTTACGAACAAAATATGACGAAATGAAGACATTTTTACGAACGAAAATTTACCGTTATCAAAATGAGATGTGCGGGACAGATGACGAAACGGCAACATTGCATTTAACTGCCGCTGAAGAGCTGCTATTGACGATATTAGGTCCGGCGACATTTGGTTTAAACAATATTCAATTGGCCGAAAGTGAATTTATATTGAATGTAAGTAGAAATAACAATTGAAACTATTGTAATGTAAGATTCTAGAAAATCATTTGAAAGGTATTGCAGAACTTTAATGCCATTAACTTCTTACTAATATATGACCAAGGTAGGTTTAAAGAGGTAACCGCATCAGGAAATTTATTACAACAAACAACTGTTGTAGCACAATGATATGTCAAACATATTTTGTAAAAACAAACCGTTTCATAAGATTTTTTCACACAAATTATAGCAGAAAATTTTAACAAATGTATCGCCGAAAAAATTCTTTAAAATGGAATTACAATTTTGTTGTTTAATTGTTTTATTTTCAATAAACATAAATTGTTGACATTTATTTGTACCAACAGCTGTGTTGCCTGTTAAAGCTGCATTGTGTATGATTTTGTTCACGTTTATCTAGGTGGCGAAAATCTGGTCAACTATTGTCAACTATAATGTCAACTATTGCCATATCTTAGTTATATGTAAAAAACCTTAAAACTATGGCAACAATTAAAAAAAAAACGACAGAATTGCAGGGATGGAAAATGCAAATGTTTTCAACTGTTCTATTGTAAAAATGGGCTATTGGTCTCGTCTCGCTGGTCACGAATGCGGAAACTTCATACCAAATTTGGAAAATTTATAGTTCCGTTCCAGAACCTAACAAATCTACTAATTTTACAAAATTTGCAACTTTTTAATCGAAAGCCGTTCCTCAACCCCCAAAACTAATAAAACGTTGAACCAAATTTAAGAGAACACAAAACAAAATGGCGTCCTCTTTGTAAATTTTTTACTCGAAAAAATTGTCCGAGTAAAAATGGTAAACATAAATGCCAACTTCTGATTGACTGTTATGTTGATTTTGAAATATTGCCATCTAATTTTGACGTATTTACTAGATTTGCGTTCCCGAATTTTTTAAATAATTTTGTACTCTGAGAGCGATTTTGAAATGTTCCCCTTTTACTACCTTTACTATTAAAAAAGTACTGGAAAAAAACCATATAGTATACCTGTAATAAAATTTTAATAAGAAACAATTAAAAATGTCGTTAAATTCGGTTTAGCCGAACTTTTTATACCCTCCATGAGGTGGACATTTAAAATACTTGTAATCGTTCGATACTTTTATAAATATCGCGGGCTCTGTCATGGTAATTTTTGGTAGGAAGATATGACAACCAATGACCACGAAATTATAGCCAATTCGGGTAAAACGTCCAAAATACCGTAAAATGTAGTAAAATGTGGGCGAACATTGATGATTTGTAGTAGGAAGATTTACTACTCAATGTGAATTAAACTACCAAATTACAGTCAATTCTGTGGAAAAATCTATCCATACTAGGCATAATACTGAAATTTGAGTGTTACCGGTATATGAGGTATAATATTGGACATTTTTGGTAGGAAGATTTGCTATTAAATGTGAATTCAACTGCCAAATTACAGTCAATTCTGTGTGAAATACCGACATTTATATATCATAAAAAAGAGGACCAATATTGAATATGATTGTTAGGAGGATGTGTTACCCAAAGAGAACACAAAATACAGTCAATTCGATAAGAAACAAACATGACTAAACTCCCCAAAATACGGAAATTTGGGAGATACCATTATATATGGGGGGGACTATCTTAAAATTGAACAATATTAAACCTTTTCGAAAAGAAGATTTAAAACCCAATTAAAACTCAGAAAAACATCCTAGGAGTAATAAAAATCAATGAGTAAAATTTGAAACCTCCGTCTTAAATATTAGGTTGGGAAAATAGAAATCCATTATTTTATATGAACTATAGGACTTTGTATAACGTGCTTAGGAATGATCGATTTAGGCCAAATATGCACCGTTTTGTTGCCCTTTTAAAGGTAACTTCACGAAAGACACATTTAAAGTTAATCACGACTAAGGGCTTAAAAAATATAAAATGGCGCTGTGTTAAGCTTTCGCTTAACTTCCCACGTGTTTTATCTACCGAATTAAACGAAAAATAGTTTATCGAATACAAATTTGAGCGAAAATTGTTAACAGGAAGATTCATAGATATTTTTCGACGATGTCAATATATGGTGTATGGTCCTATACCTTCTATTTTAATAGAAAGTGGACTAGCGGGAGGAGGACCTGCCTTCAGTATTTAAAATTAAAAAGAAGGTAACTTCATAATGTCTCTCTCATAGAAGTCCTGCTCTCTATTTGCAAAAAACTCTAGTAGTCGATTTTCACAATCCTCCCTACATACCAATTTTATATCATTAAAGTATTTTTTTACAACCATCGTTTTCTCACAGGCTTATCGTATGTTGTGATCCATTTCTCATCTCCAGAGAGTCATTCCGTGACACCCAAACATCGAGCTTCTTTTTTAATCCTCCTGGGCGATGTTACGACTGCTAACATGCCGGTCAACTTCGATCATTTCCCCAAGTCAAATCCATTAGTCCGATGGATTTGACATGAAAATGTTAGCAAATGTTTGAAAAGTAATAGAGAAAGTTTTTCCGGAAATAAATGGGTAATTTATTTATTTTAAAAAACCAAAAAAATACAAAATGAAATAAAAAATTTTGTATGGAAAAATAAATTGACACAATTTTTCTTGGTCAAAACTAAAGCAATTTTGTGATTGTTTCTTATAAATAAAGAACATTTTACTAGTATTCGACAGCATAACTATTATTTTCTATTACGGCAGCAAAAAATGCTCAATTTTTTGTATCCTGAACATTTTGTTTGTGAAACACTTCATTTTGTTGTCTATGATACTTCAAAAATTTGTTTATAGGATAAAGATCTGATGATTGTGTTGGCCATTATAAAACTCTGATTTTTGACTCCTGCAATCAATCTTTACTATTTTTTCGGTGTATGTGTGGAGGTTATCGTCAAACTGAAACACCCAAACAAGCGGTATATTTTCTTCAGCGAAGGAAGCCATAGCGTTTTCCATCACATTTTTGTATATACAATCTGATCCATTACTTCATAAATCTCGTAAAGATTTCGAACTCAATAAAAAGAAAAACAATCCAATACAATTATTGACCCTCCTCCATGCTTACCAGTACCATTGCAACACTGATTTATCTTTAATTCATCCGATTATTTTCAATAAAATTAGTGGATTCTTAAAGGTTCTGTAGCGGAACTTTTGTTAATAAAAAATTATTGCATATTATTTAAAAAAAGTCAAAACGGCGAAAAAAAATACGTTAAAAACAGGTTGTGGTTTGCCAATGACATATATTTATATTTATTTGAATCTTGCGTATCTATGAATGAACTATGAACTTTTTTATATTTGAGAAAAGCAAATTGTTTAATAACAGTCTCATAAATTCCGTTGAACTCTGAAATGGGTATTTTTTTTACTGCTATGACAATTTGTTGATCAGTACAAACTGATGTTCGTATAGTTGCATAAAATCAACTTATAGTTCGAGAAAATCATGATTTCATGGAATATTTCTCCGAAATTTCATAATGCCCTTGCATTAATGCTTTTGTTTTTTTTTAAGTGGATAAGGTACTCGATTTGAAACTGAAAAAGCCAACACAATATCTTTGTTTTTGAAAAAGATATGCGGCATTTATTAAACATGCAATTTTAGTTGCTTTAGTTTTGGCCATCAGTGTATATTTCAAATAGATAATAATTTTTATAACTTATTTGTAATATCCCTTTATTTATTTCCCTTTAAATAAGTATATTATTCAATATGTGGTGTAAACATAGTCTTATCTAGGTAGTTACCTATTAGCTGAAATAAAATTTGGTAACTTCTGGCATTTTTACCCACTGGATTACTTTCTGTGCAAAAACATATGGTAACATTTTGTAAACAAATGTTTTTGTGTCAGTAATTCTGTAATTGTTTACATTTAAAGAAAAAAATGATGAACGGAGATTCGTTTGTTCGAAAAGAAAAACGTAATGCGAATTTTTCTGATAAAGAAAAAATTCTTCTCCTAAAACTAATTGCTCAACATAAAAGTGCCTTGCTAAATAGGAAAATCGATACCCACAGTACTAAGCTGCGATTGGACGCATGGGCCAAAGTGACGGAACAATTTAATACGACCAGTACCAGATGTTATCGAGATATTGGAAGTTTACGATCGAAATATGATGATATGAAGAAATTTTTACGTCGAAAAATTGAACAATATCAAATTGAGATGTGCATGACAGACGAGGAAACATTACACTTGTCGCCCGACGAAGAGTTACTGTTGTCGATATTAGGACCGGCCAAATTGGGATTAAAAGATTTTCAATTGAGTGAAAGAAATGAGTTGCTATTGAATGTAAGTAAGAAATAAATATAAATCTGATCATTTTATACCTCAAGTTTATCGGAAAGTGCTTCCAATGGCTGGGAAAAAGTGGTTTTGCTTTAATGCCAGCAACTGTTTACTAATAGATAACTGGTTAGGGAAATACCAACCAGTTTAGTTTGTTTATGTTTTTTTGTTTACCCAGGTGATGTTTCATTGTTGCCATATTTTTAATAACTGACAGGATATAAAAATGAGGGCAAAAATTAAACTAAAACATTTTGCCACGTAAACGCCATTTACATTGAAACTTTTTTCCAGGTTAACCTACTTTATGAGGATTAAACTCCTTGTACATTAGAACTTTTTTACCGGGTTAACCTACTTTATGAGGATTTATTTGACATTACTTTGAAATATTAGAATTGACAATATAAACCCACTGGGTTAACGAAATCCGGTACAATGTAAACATATTATAAACCTCCTCTATGAGGATTTATTTGGCATACATGCAGTGGAATTGGTAAATTTAATTCCACCGGTTTTACTAAATTCAATACAATGTAAATGTACTATTCGTCTACGAAATCTAGTCGATTTCAAATGACAATTCCATGCATATACGAAATAGTACACTTACAATGTGATGTATTCCCTTAACCCAGTGGTTTTAAATTGTCAATGTCATTACATATATGTGAAATAAATCCTCATATAGTAGATTAACCTGGTAACATGTTCTAATGTATTTGCTTATAGTACGTTTACATTTAACCGGATTTCGTTAACCCAGTGGGTTTCTATTGTCATTTCCTTTGCATATACGTCAAATAAATCCGCATAAAGTAGGTTAACCCGGTAAAAAGTTCTAATGTACAAGGAGTTTTAGCTGGCTTGTGACAGAAAATTTGTTCCATAAGCCAAGCTTAAAAAAGATTTTCAGGCGCGTCGTTCTTTTACGCAGTTCTTCCAATTTGAAATACCGTGTTCGGCAATGTTTTCTTCCACTTGATATTTCTATCTAATTCGTGGCCTTCCCCATTTGCGTGAACCATCAGCTGGTTCGCTTTTATATGCCTTAAAGTCGTGCTTCATTCGACGGCAATATTCACCGTATACGCATATTGCCTCATAGATCTTCCGGAGAATTTTTCTTTAAAACACTCCAAGAACTGCGTCATTTGATTGCTCAAGTATCCATGCTCCAGATCCATACGACAGCTCGGGTAGAATCAGCGTCTTGAAGAGTGTCTGTTTGGTCTGGCGAGAGGTGGCCTTGTTTCTGATTTACTTATTTAGACCATAGTAGCATCTGTTGGCCAATACTATTCTCCTCCGAATTTCAAAATTGATGTCATTGGTTTTATTTATGGCGGAACCATGGTATATAAAATTATTGACTACCTCGAAACTATAGTTCTCAAGTTCCACAGTTGGTTCGAGTCTTCTCGCCATTTACTGCCAGACCCAATTTGGATGACTCTTTCTCAATTTGTTCAAAGGTAAATCCCTCAGAGCGGATAGGGCTGTCGAATGCGGATTTATAGTCGACGAATAGGTGGAATGAAAATCTGGTCAATGGTGGATTTGTCAGGGCTGAAGCCGCATTGGTATGGTCCGAGAATGACATGGACTATTGGCTTCAGTCGTTCACATAGCACGCTGGATAGCACTTTATTCGCGATGGGAAGATGACTTATTCCTCTATAGTGGACTAGTTCTAATGTACATGACATTTAATCATGTATATTTTATTTCAAGTATACACTGGTGGCCAAAACTAAAGCAACTAAATTGGCAAGGTCATTAAATGTCGCTTAACTTTTTAAATTATTATTTTAAAAATTATCACAGAGAATTATTTCGGAGAAATATTCCATGAATAAATCAGTGATTTCTCGATTTATAAGCCGATTTTATGCAAGCGTCAGTAGCGTAAGTTCAGCACGGAGGAAGGCTTCAAAAGGACATCAGTTCGCACAGATCAACAAATTGTCATAGCATTAACAAATACCCATTTAAGAGTTCAACGGAATTTGTGAGACGGTAATCGTTGGTTATAACCTCAAGAACAAAGCGTAGACGAGCTATGGTAGCAGGCCTACATGCCCGGAAACTATCAAGAAATTTATTGCCTTTCGCAAAAGCTGATAGTAATTGGAATCAGACTCAGTGAAGAAATATTATGCTTTTTGATGAATTAAAGTTAAATATTAAATAACAAATTAAATATTCAATAAAACTTATCATGAGAAAGTCCAAAAATGAAAGGCTCATACCGCAGCATTGCAAGGGTACTAGGAAGCATGGAAGATCAATAATAGTATTGGGCCAATAATGGGATTGGGTTGTTTTTTGTATAGAGTTCGGATTGTTTATATGAATGTGTTGGAAAACGCCATGGTTGTTCCTTTCGCTTTTGTCCAATTCTCGGCAAGGCTAAATAAGGCATTTCAGAGTTTAAAAGAAGAAGAGTTTAAGACAATGTCTTCTATTATGTAAAAAAACTCAAAACTGATTTTTTATAAATTAATCTTTATTTAGAACACTTATTTATTTTTTTTTTACAATTTTGAGCCAAAGCGATCGAAAAGTGCTTATTATTATTCACCCATATGCCGACTATAGGAAAACCTTATAAAAATATCATAGTTACAAATATTTTTGAATGATTTTAAATTCTAAAGAATTCTCCTCTATGTTCGAGAAAGATCCTTGTGAGAAATATATAATTTTAATATATTTACAAGTCTTTTAAAATGGACATGCCCACTATTTTTTTCTTAAGAAACATGAATTATCGCTAGTGTTGACAAACCTCATTGACCAACTGCCAAATTTTGACTGAAATGTACTTAGCTCGATAAAATATTTAATGTTAGGTTGCAGTGTTATTGAAGATTATTCAAGGTATTTTTCATATTTAGTTATAGAATTTTTGCAGTTATTTGAAATTATATAAAACAGATGCCCACTATTTGTACATTTTTACTATTTTTTGTTTTTTTTTTTTAGTGAATAAATTACCCGTTTATTTCTGAAAAATTTTTCACTGTAACTTTATTTTCAAAAAATTCGCAGATTATTTATTCAGTTTTGCAATTTCATTTGTTTTAGTTTTTGCCATTTTCCCCTTTTACTAGATTTACTATTAAAAATGTACTGGAACAGACCATATGTTAATACAAATAGTACATGTTGTAAACAGCTGATTCGATAGAGTTACCATATCTACAATATCGATTTTCTTGCAAGTTGTGAGTTGATTCCTTGCAACATGTATGTATGTACATAAATATTTTAGTTTGTTAGCAGAAGAGAGTTGAAGTATTTTACAAGCGGATAAAAAAAGCAACAATAACAAACAAATTTTATATTGAAAATTTTACAATTTCCTTTTGTTGTTGTTTTCGACTAAAAGTTTTACTCGCTGTTCAATTCTGCACTATGGACAAAAAACAGCGTATTCTGAAATTAATTTCATTATATCGACAGCGTGAGTGTCTATGGAATACAAATATTGAAGAATTTCGTCGTAAGGATCTGAAAAAGCAGGTATGTAGGCAGTTATGTTGTATAAATCTGCAAGCATTTGGATGTGAGTTTACATACATAACACACCAAGGACAAAAACAAAACATTTTTGATTTTCGCCCGCCATCTTGAGTGTGCAGGAATTTAACTTTTCTAATCTCCTTGGATTGGGTTGTTTACTTACATCCGCAAAATGTTTGCAGTTTACAACATCCTCTACACACATTTAATATGAAATGCCTAAACATGCATGCTGTGTCTTGTTCTCTTTCAAGGCTTTGCAGGAAATTGCAATCGAATGCGATATGACAGAAGACGAAGTTATCCGAAAGATCAGATCTTTGCGAACCGCATATCTAATTGAAAAGAAAAAGGTGGAACATAGCATACAGTTCGCTGGTGATGGCGATGAAATTTATGAACCAATGGTGTATTGGTATAACGAAATGACTTTTATTGGGGATTTTATAGTGCGAAGGAAACCAAGAACTTATGCCAATGTATATAATGTAAGTTAACAATTTATTGTTATACGGTATTATGCATTATAAAGAAATGTTAATATGTATAAAAACAAGTTGAATATAGGAGCTAGACTAGAATCGATCTGCTTGTGGGGAAATTTTAAGTCGATCCCAGTCCAGCTTCTATATTCAACTTATGCCCATATGGGGTAAGTGCTTTTAATGCCGGCATATACCAATAGTCGCCATCTGTTCTGTATCTTCTTCTTCAATCTGTGACTAAAAAATCCTATAACCAAATATGAAAAAAAACCTTGAGTAATCTTCAATAGTATTGCAAACTATCTCGGTACCAAATTTCATCGAGCTAAGTAAATTTATTCAGCCAATAGTTTGCATTTTGTCAATGAGGTTTTTCAACACTAGCGATAATTCATTTTTCTTAAAAAAAAAAAATAGTGGGAATGTCGACTTGTAACTATATTAAACTATATGACTTTTAACTATATTAAAATTTTATATTATTCTTGGTAATTGTAAAGAACATACAGGAGAACACTTTAGAATTTAAAATGATTACAACATTTTTGTAATTGTGATATTTTTATCGATGCCGCCTTTAGGAACAACAATTTTTAAGGTTTTCTTATAGTTGGCATATGAGTGAATAATAAGCACCTTTTCGATCATTTTGGCACAAAATTGGAAAACAAGTTAAATAATAGCTCTAAATACCATATAATTTATAAAAAAAATCAGTTTTATAACAGAAGACATGGTTTTAACTTTAAATTTTTTTAACATATGAAATGCGTATTTTAGCCGTTCCGAAAATTGCATAACAGGTTCCCAAAGTCTGCAAAATGATCTCTCAACAACAAACTATAAAATTGATAAAATTGCCTAAAAAATATTATAAATTATATACAATTTGTCATTTCGTTTGCAAAACCTCGAAATATTCACAGGAGACACTATAAAGTATACACTGGTTTCCAAAACTAATGCAACTAAAATTGCAAGGTTAATAATTTATTACAATGTCCTGTGTCTGGTTTTCAATTTAGTTGTCTCACTGCCAAAAAAGTATAAAAATGCCTAGAAACAAATACAGTACTCCGATAAATGGTATACCTTGCCAGTGATTGTGAAAATAATTGATCACAGAAAATGATTTCAGAGAAATATTCCATTAATAAAGCAGTTATTTCTCGATTTTGTGCTACTAGATAGGTATTGACAGTTCTTTACGAAGGATGGCTGCATAAAAACATCGCTTGGTACTAACCAAAAAATTGCCACAGCAGTAAAAAAAAAATACCCATTTAAGAGTTCAGCGGAATTGGTGAGAATCGTTGGATATAACCTCAGAAACTAATTGTATACGAGCTCTGGTAACAGGTCTACATACCCGGAAATAGCCAAGAAAGCTATTTATTTCCTGAAAAAAGATGGAAAACCATATTGGTTTTCGAAAAAGATCACATGAATTGGAATCCGACTCAACGGAGAAAGATTATGTTCTCGTTGAAGAAAATATACAATAACCTCAAATATACATTGAAACATGTCATAGGTTGGTTGCGGTAGGGCAACAATCAAGGTTTTAGGGTCGTACCTAAATTCATGCGTATGCGTACGAATTTATTCACCTCAATGAATGTTACCCAAATACGCATTGCGTATAAAAATATAAAGTTGAAAATTTTCAACTCTGACATGCGTATTTTGAAATTTTTGTTTTTTTTTTTTTGGAAATAGAATTCTAGTCATTGAAAAATTTGTTTTTCTAATAAAAAATCCCATGGTATAATAATAGAAGGTAACAGCAAGCGTGTAATAATACAACAAACAGCAAGTGTTGTTGTACAACAACCACATGGAAATTGTTGTTGTAAATTATACTAGTGTCAACGTCATTTGACAGAAAAAAGTAAACAAACAAACAAAATATATTTATTTTGAAAATGTCATATTTTCGAATTATATGTGTAACACATATTTATATTTCTATCGCTTCCAGATCTTTCCTAAATGCTTGCCACTTATATGTGTAACACATTGAAAATGCGAAATATTACATGAAGAAAGATTTGCTTCCTCAAACTTTCCCAGCAGGTAGATTGAGTAAATTGAATACGGGAGGACATTTAATAAAGAACAATTTCGAATTGTATTATGTCTGCCTATTTAATATTTGACTTTAATTCATTCGAGATAATAATATTTCTCCACTGAATCGGATTCCAATAGTATGAGCTTTTGCGAAATGCAATCTGGCTCTCCGATTTTTCAGAAATAAAAGAGCTTTCTTTATAGTTTCCGGGATTGTAGACCTGCTACCATAGCTCGTACACGCTCTGTTTTTGAGGTTATATCTAGAGATGGTATTTACCGGGTAAATAGATAGTTTTACAATACTTTAAACACGTTTGGGTTTAAACTCATTAAATGGCGAACCACTTGGCATATAAAAACTTTCAAAATAAACTACTTATATGTCGTTGTAAACGATTTTGACTGTATACAGCTTATTGTTGTTGTAACAGGTTGGCTGCTGACGAAAGTTCTTTCCTGAAAAATGTTGATCGGATTTGAAGAGCGTAGCCGGAGAAGTTGTGCCACCTCTATTGGCTTTAAGGGCCCCATACACTATACATCATGTCGTCATGCCGATGAACCCCTTTTTGTATATGTAAGATTGACTAGTGTATGGCAAACTCTTCAATCACTATTCCAAAAAATCGATTTTTGTCCAAAAAAATCACATTTTGAATCGTAAATTCAGTTCTTTTTTATTTCGTCACAATTTTATTATTTGTATACTCAAAATTATTTACTGTCAACTTTGAAAATGAATAAAATACACCAGATCGAAAGGGTTTCATGCCGATGAACCCCTTTTTGTATATGTGAGATTGACTAGTGTATGGCAAACTCTTCAATCACTATTCCGATTTTTGTCCCAAAAATTGCATTTTGAGTCGTAAATTCAGTTGTTTTTTTATTCCGTCACAATTCTATTATTTTTATACACAAAATTATTTACTGACAACTTTCAAAATGAATATTATTCATATTATTATTCATCAAAATAGTTTTGATTTTCAAAATCAAAACTATTTTGATTTTCTTCATGCATTGTGTGTGTCACACATACAAACTATACAATACAGAACAAAAAGAAGCGTTTGGGTGAGTGATTGATTGTTGTGGCACTTATACTTCAGATTCAAAAAATAAATTACTTACCGACAAAGTTATAAGCATATGCATTTTTGGAGCTTCATAGGCTCATATCTCGGGAAATGTGACCTTCCCTTATAAAAGTTTTGTATTTTTGTGACAAAATTCCAAGATGAGGCACTCAAATAAACTTGCTCTTTTAATTGAAACAAATATTCAAAAGCAGGATACTAATATGAGATTGGATAAATCTCCCACAGACCTTTATTCTCCTTACTCTGTTCACGTTTTGACCAAACTGCGTTCGAAAGTGTGCAATATTTAAAGATTTTTATTTGAATTTTGCCTGCAAGGGCGATGATCATTAAATGAATTTAAGTCAGTTTTTTTTCTCTTTAGAGTCGTGCTTAATGATCGAATTTTTTTTTCAGTGAGAAGGAAAGCCAGGGAAAACTGTTTAAATATATTTACATTTTCTTTTATATTTTCATATTTCCTAAACAACTATCTTAATACTTTCTTTTGGACAATTCTCATTTACATTTCACAGGATAACAGCACACCCGAAGCCATTTATTTGGATGATTCAAACGCCAAGTCCTGTGAATCGGAGAGTAGTTTTACCCAGCCTTTACCAGCACGTAAGAGAAAACACAGTGACGAAGAAGAAGAAGTGCAAAATGTGGAACAGCAATATGAAGATGAAGCTCCCGATCCTGTTGTGAACGTCAATATTCCGAAAACAACGGATGCCTTCAGTGCTTTTGCAGATAGCATGGCAATTACACTGCGAACAATGCCCGAAAATATTGCCTATAAGACAATGGCAGAAATACAACTTTTATTGTATCGTCGTAAATTTAATGACAATAGCACACAACCATCACTACAAACAGAGGATATATTTGAAATTGTTAAGGAGGAAATACACTAAGATGTTACATAGTATATAATGTTAATATTATATAATGGACTATGCTAGTTTTTATCTTTTATTTAAATAATTAAATCAATGTAAAAAAAATATTTTTAATCGTCCGTTGTGCATTCGCTTATCGCGGAATGTGTGTTCATTAAGCCAGTTATAAAAAATCCAAATTAATTTTAAATCTTATCTTGATTTTAGAATTTAAAGCTTTCAAGATTACTTATAATTTAGGTATTAATCATATTTTTAATTTTCGAATTAAACGTATAATATTTTTAATATATATAATATATATTTTTTTATTTTATAATTTTATTATAATAAATATAGACTTACACTTCAACAGAAAGTGAGTTTTAAATCATTCGTGTCGACTGCCAAAATATATACAGTGGTGGTCACGCAATTAAAACATTTATTGTGGTTAACATTTTTTGATCAGCCCTCGATTCATTTTAAGTATTTTTGAAAATTTTTTAATTCAGAATACTTCGATATACTGCACTTAAGAGATTTAGTGTGATAATAGAAAATTATTGCATGCAATTTTTCCATAAATAACGGTTTTTATGAAAATACATCGACTTTGAAGTGGCTATATAATTAAAACATTGTGTAATTTTTTTTACTTTACTGCATTTTTTTGAACATTTTTTTTAAATCACTTAAATTTAGGTAAGTTATGCAAAAAAAATAAAATAATTTACAGAAAACAAATTTTGAAAAAATTTGTAAAATATACCAAAATTGCCAAAAATTTTGTACAGTACACCTAACATTCAGAAAATCACCTTTAATATAGAAAATAAAGGTTCGAATGCGCCAGAAATTGCTAGGATTAGTAGAAAACAATAAATAATTCTCAAAATAAATACATATTTGAAATAATAACTCAAAAAATGGCAATTAACATAAAGGAACGATTCAACTTCGATAGTCTTTATTGAAGAAGGCCGGAATATTTTTGCAGTATGTGAGAAAAAGTAAAGTACAGAATATATTTGATCAAAAAATATATCAGTCACAACGAAACGAACAGAGATCAACGCCTATGTTGACGAGTAAAAGTTTCTGGCACACACTCAATTCATTACGCTATGCTAAATTTCATGCAAGTCGAAGGATATATAGGAACTTTGGTGCGGGCGAGAATATATATGTGAGCTATATCTAAATTTGTACCGATTTTTACGAAACTTAACACACATCACTCTAGACTTTATTCAGTACGCTATGCTTATGCTTGGTGCACCATTTACATAAAATCGGACTAAAATATATATGGGAGCTATATCTAAATCTGAACCGATTTTCACGAAATTTAACACACATCGTTCTAGACCTAATTCAGAACGCTATATTAAATTTCGTGCAAATCGGAGAATATATGGCGAGTTTGGTGCACCATTTACATACAATAGGACGAAAATATATATGGGAGATATATCTAAATCTCAACCGATTTTTCCCAATTTCAATAGGGTTCGTTCGTTAGGAGTTCAACGAATTGGCGAGACGGTTATCGTTGGATGTAACCTCAAGAACAGAGCACGGATGAGCTATGGTAGCAGGCCTATATGTCCAGAATCTATCGAGAAAGTTATTTTATTTCTGAAAAGAATCGGAAAACCAAATTGTCTTTTGCAAAACCTCATATTAATTAGAATCCGACACAGTGGAGAAATATTATGCTCCCGGCTGAATTAAAGACCGTGAGAAAGTCAGTATTTTGATGGGTACTGGAAAGCATGGAGAAGGGTCAGTAATGGTATTGGGCTGTTTTTCTTTTTATGGAAATTAATATATTTACGAGATTTTGAGAAAATGGATCAGATTGTCTATACAAATGTGTTGGAAAACACTATGGTTCCCTTCACTAAAGTAAATATACCGCTTGTTTGGGTATATCAGCTTGACAGTGGTAACAAAACATGTTTTATAATGGCCAACATTAGACCTATAGACAAATTTTTGAAGTATCATAGATAGCAAAATCAAGAGTTTCACAAACAAACAGACATAAAGGTTCCGGATGCACAGACTGATATACCCAAGAATCAAATTGAGCATTTTATTAATTCAATGCCTCGTAGGTGTGCTGTCGTAATCAAAAATAATGTTTATGCTGTAAATTACTAGAAAAATTTACCTATTTAGAAGAAAAAATCAAAAAGTTGTTTCAGTTTGACCACGAAAATAATGGGTCAATTTACTTTTCCATACAATATTTCTTATTTCAACATAAATTTTGGGTAAAAATTTGGGTTTGTTTTTAAAACGTGAATAAATTAGCTATTTATTCCTGAAAAAAAACTTTGACTATATAAAATTGAACACACATTTTCATAGTTTTAATATTTAGTATGGCCGCCATTTTTGAAATTTTTGTAACTGAAGTGGTTTAAGTTAGTTACCTACCCTGTATCACCTACAGATCCCTAAAATTCAAATTTCATATCGGCAAGTAGAACTCTAAATCAGCTGTTTCTTTCAAATTTCCTTTATACCGATTCTAAACAGAGAGAGTAATTTGTTTTGTTTCATATTCTATACAGAGAATAATAACGACAAATTTGCTTTAACCACATCTTTATAGCACAGTTCCTTTTCATCGCTCTTTCGTTGTGTGTCATTTGTCGACATCAACAATCGAAAGGTTGGTTCTACGCCCATTGAAATAGTTTTTTCCACAAAAAAGTCCAACTATTCCAACAAATTTCCGGAGTAAGCCCAAAAGTCATCATGGATTTACAACAACTGGAAGAGGAGGCACGTCAGGCCGCATTAAAAGACATTAAAAATATGCTACAACGTCCAGGGCAATTGGAAAAGGTTGAACAGTATCGTCATCGGGTGGCACGTAAAAAAGCTTCCGTTGAGGCATTGCTGAAGACCGGCATGCAAAATCAATTGGAAGGTGTACGAGTGGGTCTGAAACAGCTGAAGACATGTCTGGAGGATGTACGAGAGGTGAAGCGCAGCATTAAGGAAGTGGAAAAGCTAATGCAAGGTGTGCCCGAACTTTACGATGCCTTGGAAGACGTGCGGGAGGAGAATACCAAACATTCGCAACTGGCCACGGCTGTGGAAAATATCAAACACATTTTTAATGTGGAGACAAGTGTGCAGAAAACTATGGCCCTCATCGATGAAGATAAACTGTTGAATGCCCACCAATGTTTGGCTGATTTGGAAAGTGCTCGCGACGATTTGCTGTACGAATTGCACAAACAGCCCAAGCAGCATGCCTCCGATAAAATCACCCTTAAGAGACATTTTGAGAAAATCGACACTGTGGCCCAGGCTTTGGAGAAGAAGCTGCGACTGATATTGAGTCGAACGCTGAATACGGTACGGAAGGAACCTAAATTTATTGTTACTGCCTTGCGTATCATCGAACGAGAGGAAAAGAACGATCAATTTGCCTTACAGCAGGAGAAGGTGACATCGTTCCGACCACCTGGCCGGCCACGCCAATGGCGTGCCATGGCAATGAATGTCCTTAAGGAAGCGGTTATTACCCGTATTGAAGGCTCTCGCATGGAGGAGAGGGAGGACAATAAAATGTGGTTGGTTCGGGACTTGGAGGTGTTGCGTCAAAATATTTTGGTGGACTTGAGGGTGGTGAAATCGCTGTGTGTGCCCTGCTTTCCACCACACTATAATATCTTTGAGGAATATGTACGAATGTACCATGAGGGTTTGTCGAATTATGTAAGTGGTCGAGTTCCGAATCTGAAGATCTTGCTTTAGCATGGTTTTTGCCTTTCTATAATTACAGATTGAAAATATTGCCAGTGGCCTGCAGGGCAATGAATATGTTTCCCTACTTTCGTGGGTCATCAATACCTATCCGGGTTATGAGTTAATGCGCCATCCCGAACTAAATGTCAACATCCAACAATTGGTGGGTCCCCTACTGCCACCCAGCCACCTCCGAGCACTGGAAGATGAATATCTTGGGAATATGCAAAAGAATTTCAACGAATGGATGGCCAACACAGCCGAGAAGGATCGTTCCCAATGGTTCTCGGAGCAGACACCCGATCAAGATGAACAATATTATCACAGTCCAGCTGCTGTGATTCTATTTGAAATGATCAATCAATTGTTGCAGGTTACCGAAACCATACACAGTGATCTGACATTCAAAGCATTGGTCATGAGCATACGCCAGTTGGACATCTTTGGTCAAACGTATTTGAAACATGTGGTCGATTTGAAGGATCATCATTTTCGTAATCGGGATCAAATCAAATTCTTTACCCATCACATTATAGCCATTGTAAATAATAGCCAACAGATTTTGGATTTGGCTCAACAGCTAAAACAGAAATATTGGCCCAATGCCCGCACCGAGCATTATGAAGACTTTGAAAAACTCCTCGAAACATTCCAATTGATACGAACCCAAGCTGCAGGCTATTTGCTGGAGGAAGCTTTCCTCGACTTGGATGGCCATTTCAATGAGTTATTTACCCCAAAATGGCTAACCTCTACCATATCGGTCGACACCATATGCATAACGCTGGAAGACTATTTTCAGGATTACAATCATTTGACGCCCTGTAATTTTGAAATGGTCATCAATGAGGCCCAGAAACAATTGGCCAAACGTTACATACGTGCAATGTTGTCGAAACGTTTATCCCGTCCAACGGCCGATTGTGAAGCGATAAAAACGAAAATCAATCAAGAAGCGAAACGTTTGGAGAGATTCTTTGAAAAAATTGCCCCAAATCTGTCGTTAAATGACTCTCCATTGAAATTGATTTCAATGCTGTCGAGTCTATTAGTATGCGATCTGGAAGTCTTGCTGCTCGATTTACACACACTCTTGGGTAATTATCCCTCTTTGACAGAGGAACAAATTGTACGTCTGTTCTATATACGTAACGATGTTAAGGCGGCTGAGGTCCGTCAAAAAGTCCAAGATGCAAATCAATCGAAGAAGCCAATGGTTACCATAGATAAACAGGATTGTATATTTAAGGAAATTGTGTTCAATGATAAATTGTGGTAATTGTGCGTGGAGTAATTGATATTCCTTCCTAATAGCGTTGCACGCACTCACAACGTGCATGATTGTGTTTGCGTGTTTTTAGTATTAATTTTTAAATGAAGATATATAACCAATTACTATTTTATAAAATTAATAAAAAATGTTTATAAAACAAATCGCGAATGGTAAAAAATATGTCACATATAATCAGGTGAAAAACTTTAAATGGGTTAAAACTTTATGTTGGGCTGGTTTTCGGTAGGTACCATGATATAAGTTGCTATGCAAATACATGGACCAAGGAAAATATGTCACATATAATCAGGTGAAAAACTTTAAATGGGTTAAAACTTTATGTTGGGTTGGTTTTCGGTAGGTATAAGTTGCTATGCAAATACATGGACCAAGGACGAATTTTATCCTCTGAAGATGAGCCTTCGTAATTTCGAAGACAAAAAGGTGAATGATCTTCGTGTTAGAATGGCGTTGAAGAACACGAAAAAAAAGGATTCTGCATGTTGGAAATCTGTTATTTTTCCTGATGAATGTAAATTTAACTTGTTTGGGTCGGATGGACCAAATAAGGTGTGGCGCAGGGCGAATAAAGTCGTGGACCCTAAGCACACAATGCCGACCGTAACAGAGGGGTCTACGATCCGAAACGACCCGAGTCTTACTCGGGCAACGTCTGTCACCTCAGCCCATTGTGTAATAGCAATAGGGCTGCGACAACAACAACAACCGTAAAGCACGGAGGAGGCTCTATAATGGTATGGGAGAGCGATGCAGGTGTAGGAAATCTCGTTTTTATTGAAGGCTATATTTATAAGTTTTTTTATTTAAACATTCTAAAAGATAATTTTATCAAGACAATGGCCCCAAGCATAAGTTCCAGATCGTTCAAATTGTCCAAAAGTGATTTAAACACCTCCTCAGTACGCCGAATTTGAATCATAGTTATCCTCTCAGTGGAAGACTTCCCACTTCTTCACCAGCAGTGTCTTATTCTGCAGACAGAAGACTCTGAGCATGGGTTCCGTGTTGAAATCGGAAATGCCCCAACCTCTGACGAAAACTGTAGCCTTTTTATAATTAAGGAATGTCTTTTTTCCTCACCAGCTTGAGTTTAATTGTTCCATCTATAGGTCCAAAGCTTGCCACTAGTTTTTATTGGGGCTTCTATGTTCTTTGGTGATTCAATTAGATAGTCTCCTTTGAAAAGGCGGCTCCTTACCATCTTTGGGGAAGATTCCGACTCAGCTCTCGTCGTTCTGATATTAGAGCCAGCTTTGACTTCCTTCATTAATGGATTCTCGTGGAGACTGCCACCAGAATCCATTAATGACGTTGGTTTGACTCATCTTTCTCTTTTTATCGGTTTGCGGAAAGTACTTTTTTTGGCGGATTTGACAATCGTCTGCTCATCCGGAGGCCTTATCCTCTTCACGGAAGCGGCGAAGAAAAGTGGAGGGAACGTCAGTCTTATCCTTTTGAGCCCCTGTCTGTTTTTCGAACTTTTTGTTCATCCGGTTGCTTCTGGCCAACTTCCGTCTTTGTACCCCCAGACAACTGCTTCTTCCTAGTTGTGAGTTTGACGATATTTTTACTCACCTCCTCTATCGTCTTGTCCAAGACGATTATATTTGTCTGATTTTCATGTTCAGACATAGGATGAGTCGCCTCCTGTCTCGTAAGGCTGGATCGAGATTGCTCTTCCCCTGTGGTTTCTGAACTCGAATTCGATGTTGCCCGATGGTTGATTGTTTGTAGCTATACCTTCGACTACAGATGCCAAGACACCCACATCTGGATAGAAAAAAGTAAATTCTATAAAAAAAATATTTCAAAAAGAAATATTTCTTGATAGAAAAAAGTAAATTCTATAAAAAAATATTTCAGAAAATGTATTTTGATAAAATTTACCCTAGGTCCAAAACTATGTTCTAAAATATCATTTTAAATTTCTAAAATTTAAAGGTTAACTCCAAGAAAATTTGTGGGATTTATTGTGGCGTAAAATCCGCAAACATATAATTGCTAAAATGCTGAAAAACGTCCAAATTGACCCAATCAATCTTAAAATGACTTACAAAGGTATTTAAAAGCAAATGATACCCCACAAGTTACTAAAAGTTTGCATATGATATCACAAAATCACTTTCTTTTTGTCATATGTACGTATTTTATTTTCTGATAAAATAATTTTAAAATATGTGGATTATAAAAAACGATTAAAAATGATTATAATTTTTAAAACATAATAAAAAGTAGTGTTGGCGGGTTATTTGGGATACCATTTGTATTTTGTTTTTGCAAAATAGTCAGGCTTAATCCCAGTTTGTTGTTTTTATAAAAACAACTATTTATTAGTGGGGAATGTATGGCATTGTCCGCCGAGGGGTAAGGCAGGGAAGACTATAGTTTCGGATCTCGCCACTGATCCTCATCAGTTCCCTTAGTTTTTTGTTGGGATATTCTCCCCAGAAGCTATTAATAGCTTCTTTACAAAAAACCTTTCAAACCCAAATGTCTCTTGTGACAATTCGAAGTTCTTACGTTACCAGCGATACGACCCCAATGAGAAGTTCGTTTCGTTGGCGCCTGACTTCGTGGTCAACAAGGCATTTACAGACAACTACAATACATTTCCCACTGCTATGTGTCGTCAATTTGTGACGAATGCACATAACGTTGTTGTTGGTATTGCTAGTTAAAGCAATAAACCAAACAGTATGACCGTGCCTCGTCTACAACTTCAGTAGTGTTGGCGGGTTATTTGGGATACCATTTGTATTTTGTTTTTGCAAAATAGTCAGGCTTAATCCCAGTTTGTTGTTTTTATAAAAACAACTATTTTATTAGTGGGGAATGTATGGCATTGTCCGCCGAGGGGTAAGGCAAATAACCCGCCAACACTACTGAAGTTGTAGACGAGGCACGGTCATACTGTTTGGTTTATTGCTTTAACTAGCAATACCAACAACAACGTTATGTGCATTCGTCACAAAGTGACGACACATAGCAGTGGGAAATGTATTGTAGTTGTCTGTAAATGCCTTGTTGACCACGAAGTCAGGCGCCAACGAAACGAACTTCTAATTGGGGTCGTATCGCTGGTAACGTAAGAACTTCGAATTGTCACAAGAGACATTTGGGTTTGAAAGGTTTTTTGTAAATAAGCTATTAATAGATTCTGGGGAGAATATCCCAACAAAAAACTAAGGGAACTGATGAGGATCAGTGGCGAGATCCGAAACTATAGTCTTCCCTGCCTTACCCCTAGGCGGACAATGCCATACATTCCCCACTAATAAATAGTTGTTTTTATAAAAACAACAAACTGGGATTAAGCCTGACTATTTTGCAAAAACAAAAAAACAAAACATAATAAAAAGTAATTACACAACCTTCAACTAATCATTGTTAAAAACACTGAACATTGGCAAAAACAACAAATATTTCTAGTACACACGGAATTTTGAAAAGTAAAATTTTAAAAATTAATTGTTAAACTTTTTTAATCGTTTTTCACCAGCGTGACCGTTGTGCCACTAAAGTGGCAATTTTGCCACTTTTTTTCGCCTTTGCTACTTTTGTGATACTTTTTCATTTTGATACAAAATGTGCCACTTTTTGAATTTTTGTGAAACTTTTTGTTACTTTGTGCCACTTTTTTAAAAAAGTACATAAATTTAAGCGATTTTTCATAAAACATAATGATTTGTTTTGTAATATTGTATCATACGGAGCGATTTTTAACTAGGTTGCGTTTTTTAACAGACGGAGCAATTTTTAACTAGGGTTCAGTTTGTAACAGACGGAGCGATTTTTATTATTATTATTAGGTCGCATTCGAATTTGTGTGTTGGTCTGTTCCCGTACTGCAAGAATCTACTAGATTTTACTATTTTCTTCGATAACATAAAGGAAAATACGTTATCGTAGTAAAAAGTAGTAGATTGTTGCAGTACGGGAACAGACCATGTATGTTTCGGTTTGTAGAATTTTCGATTGCTATTTGTTGAATAACATTTATTTTTTAATTACTTACAGCCTGTTTTTGTAAAATTCCAAACGAACGAATTCGAGTGACTTAAGACCAAACTCCTTGGTTTTGAAAAATATGTCATTTATTTTTGTTTTGAATCAGAAAACCTTTATAAACATAAAGGTTTGGTCGTAAGTGACTCGAATTCGTTCGTTTGGAATTTTACAAAAACAGGCTGTAACAAGGTGTATTTAATAAGGTGTATGCATCAGATACAACAACAAATATTTTACAAAAACAACATTGTTGTTATAGAAATTAAATTGTCATACTGACAATAAGTTTTTGACAAGAATAAACAAAAACAATTATTAATTTATTTTTGTCAAGAACTATTCTTTGAGAAATAAATAATGAATTTGTGTATTTTGGGGTTATTAGCGGTTTTAGGTCAGTAAAAAATAAAATTTAAGACCTGGTCGCGATTAATTTTAGGTTTCCCACATGCTGTCCATGGTTCCTTGTGATGTTGTTTATATTGTGAATTACAATCTATTTTTTCTATGGAGTGGCTTCAAATCTTGCCTTCTTAAAGAAAATTGAAGAACATAAATCCCCGGCCAAAGACTAAATCGTGGAAGTTGTGTTGACCGTATAAAATCTTTCCATAGGCGTATTTAACCTCCGCCTAGGATTGTGACAAGCACCAAGGGGCCGATTCCAATATAGGCTAACATAATCTCCTCGATTTTATGAGTAGCTGGGATTTATGGACAGATTTTCACACAACATAAAATATGTGAACCAATCGGCAAACGGGGTTATAACTGATTTAATACTAGATTTCCTTTCCGTCCGCCTCTATGAATGTAGTCTTCTTGAATTTTTATACCCTTCACCACACTGTGGTACAGGGTATTATGTCTTTGTGCATATGTTTGTAACAGGCAAAAATAATCGAGATAGACCCATGGTTCCTTTTGAGAATATGCATAGAATCACTTTCTGAGTCGATTTATGCATGTCCGTCTGTCCGTCCATGTATTTTTGTTAACAAAGTACAGGTCGCATTTATGATCCGATTTGGATGAAATTTGGCACAGGTCACTTAATTGGCCCAAGGACGAACCCTATTGAAATTGGAGAAAATCGGTCCACGTTTAGGCATAGCTCCCATATAAGGGTACCCTAAAATTTTCGGTATTTTGAGGTTCTTGAGCGCGTTTTTTAACTGAATTCCCTGAAATTTGGTACTTTGAGTTCTTATTGGGTAGCAAATCTCTCTACCAAAAATTATAAATAAAGGTCCATTTTTTTCGGATAGCCCCCATATAAGATTACCCCCAATTTTCGGTATTTTGGGGGTTTTGATCGCATTTTCCGACCGAATTCGCTGAAATTTGGTACTTTGTGTTCTTATTGGGTAGCAAATCTCCCTACCAAAAATTATAAATAACGGTCCATTTTTTCGCAAAGCACCCATATAAGGGTACCCCCAAATTTTCGGTATTTTGAGGTTCTTGAGCGCGTTTTTTAACTGAATTCGCTGAAATTTTGTACTTTGAGTTCTTATTGGGTAGCAAATCTCCCTACCAAAAATTATAAATAAAGGTCAATTTTTTCGGATAGCCCTCATATAAGATTACCCCCAATTTTCGGTATTTTGGGGGTTTTGATCGCATTTTTCGACCGAATTCACTGAAATTTGGTACTTTGTGTTCTTATTGGGTAGCAAATCTCCCTACCAAATATTATAAATAAAGGTCCATTTTTTCGGAAAACACCCATATAAGGGCACCCCCAATTTTCGGTATTTTCGGGTTTTTGGGCTCGTTTTATAACTGAATTCGCTGAAATTTTGTACATTGGGTTCTTATTGGGTACCAAATTACTCCACTAAAAATTATAAATATAGGTCCAGTTTTTCTGGTAGTACCCATATAACGGTACTCCAAAATTTTTGGTATTTTGGGGGTTCTGATCGGATTTTTCGACCAAATTGACTGTAATTTAGTACGTCGAGTTCTTATTAGGTAGCACATCTCTCCACTATAAATTATAAATATTGGTCAATTTTTTTTGGTAGCCCCCAGATTTTGAGGTTCTTGAACCAAATTCTTTTTTCTGGTACAGGGTATTATGTTTTTGTGCACATGTTTGTAACATGCAAAAATAATCGAGATAGACCCATGGCTCCTTTTGAGAATATGCATAGAATCACTTTTTAAGTCGATTTAAGCACGAAATTTGGCACAGCGTAGCAAATTAGGTCTAGAATGATGTGTGTAAAGATGCCTGAAAATCGGTTCAGATTTATATATAGCTCCCACATATACTTTCGTCAGATTTAGTGTAAATGGTGCACCAAAGTCCCTATATATCTTTCGATTTGCACGAAATTTGGCACAGCGTAACAAATTAGGTCTAGAATGATGTGTGTTAAGTTTCCTGAAATCGGTTCAGATTTAGATATAGCTTCTATATCTGACCAAATGAATTTAGTATCGGTTGCAGAATGACGTGTTTATGGTTCCAATTTCATTTTACTGGTCCTTTAAAAATGCGACTTCTGTTAGGATTCATCTGTTGAATATACTCAAAGTGGTGAAGGGTATCATATAGTCGGCCCCGTCCGACTTTACTACTTTCCTTACTGGTTATTATTAGGAAAGCCTAAATTTAAAGACCATTTTTGAAATCGAAATGTTATTTGAAAATGTTTTTGACAATTTACTTTACAAACAAAAAAGAAAAAAGTTTGAAACCATATGATTGTCACTTACACCTTATTAAATACACCTTGGGCTGTAAGTAATTAAAAAATAAATGTTATTCAATAACAATATATGGTCTGTTCCCTTACTGCAAGAATCTACTACTTTTTACTACGATAACAAATTTTCCTTATATAATATCGAAAAAATAGTAAAATCTAGTAGATTCTTGCAGTACAGGAAAAGACCAATAGTATATACCGCTTATATATTGTAAGAATACACATAAATGAATTATTTGTAATGTTTTATATAGTTTTTTATTAAATAAAAAGTAAAAAAAAGTGTGCCACTTTTTCAGAAGTTATGTGCTACTTTTTTAAAAAAATGATACTTTTTGTGATACTTTTTGAAAATTTTCAGCGGTCACGTTGTTTTTCACATCCCAAGTCTGTGCATAACTGCATTATCGACCAAAATCGACGCAGACGCCGTCCTCATTCATTGTGTTGCACACTTTCCCCAAACTGTCTGAAAAAAACGTGCTTTCATAACATCTCTCTTTACTCTCTCTCTCTCCCTGAAGAGTAAATTGGGGAGAATAAGGATGGGGTAACCAAACACACGCACTACTACTGCTCAGCATAAACAACAACGGCAAAGAAAGAATTCATTGAACTGCTGTTGTTGTTGTTGTTTTTGCTCCACCGAAATCCAAATGAGACAGACGACTACGCCGTTGACAGGCCATGTAGGAAATTTGATTACAGCCAAGAAATCAGTCTGTTAAGAGAGGTATTGCCGAGTGCTCTGTACAAGAAAACAAGCAAAAGAACGCGCGTGCTACGACGTGCTGAAGACGTTTGCTTCGCCAAATAGAAACAAAAAAAGATAAAAAAATTGTTTTTTTTTCCGGATTCTTTTATTTTTATTAGTGTTTTGTTGGAGTACTGCAGGAGAAAAAATAAAAGCGAAAGAAAAGCAGAATAAGATATAAAAAAGTAAGCCCACATTCTATAGCAAGAAAATGTATTATTCAATTATTGTGGGCCATGTCTTGAAGTGTAAAAATTGAGAGTTTAAAGTGAAAAAATAAATAAAATAATAATACCATCAAGTGAGTGGTGAAGGTGTCTGGTAATTGAAAAAACATACATATCTGTGTAAAAAATATACCAACAATATATTTGCAAAAAAAGTAAAGTGGAATTGTTGAAAGTGTATAATTTGTCTCTGCACCATATTAAATTTGACATCATAATTATTAAATAGTACAATGGTCACTCTCCGTGTATATTCTAGATGTTTTTAGTCTGGCTGAGTGTCTAGAATTCACGCAATCAATAACCACATAAAACTACCGCACTTTATCTGCCGCAAACCAAAACATGCACAGACTCACACCATACGCATTGAATAAGTTCAAGTGCGTAAGAATAATGTGTTTTTGTTTTGTTGTTCTTTGTCAATCATCAAAAAAAAAAAAAAAAAAAAAATAAAATAAAAATAAAAATAAAATAAAATAAAAAAAATCAATCTCAAAATCTTGTCTAAAGGACTTTATTTTTGTTGCTGTTTCTATTACCGCCTATATTTGTGGTTACAAATAAACAAAACACACAACCACAACATGTCCAGCAACAAACCCCAAATTGAATCATAACAAAAAAGAAAACCAGTAAGGAAAGTAGTAAAGTTGGACCGGGCCGACTATATGATACCCTTCACCACTAACAGACGTCTCATTTTTAAAGGACGAGTAAAAAGAAATTGGATCCATAAACATATCATTCTGCAACCTATACTAAATTGTTCATTTGTACAGATATAGAGTTGCTTCTCAAAATGGGACAAATTTTCAATTTAAAGTAAATATCAATCGGACACCCCTTGATTATTTAGATAAATATCTGATAAACATGAGGTGTTGGTGCACCATTTAATTAAAATCGGACGAAAATATATTTAAAAGCTATATATATTAAAGCTATAGGTTAGGTTATACTAATTTCAGTATGTTTTGTGCATATCAGCCACATTTCGAGTTCTTGGTGCATCATTTACATAATATCGGTAGAAAATATATATGACAGCTCTATCCAAATTTTAACCGATTTCAACAAAACTTTCCCCATGCTACTTAACACACATCATTCTAGACTTTATTTAGTACGCTATGCCAAATTTCGTGCAAATCGAAAGATATATAGGGACGTTGGTACACCATTTACCTTAAATCGGACGAAAATATATATGGGTGCTATATCCAAATCTGAACCGATTTTCAGGAAACTTGACACATATCATTCTAAACCTAATTCATTACGTTGTACCAAATTTCGTGCAAATCGAAAGATATATAGGGACTTCGGTACACCATTTACCTTAAATCGGACGAAAATATATACGGGAGCTATATCCAAATCTGAACCGATTTTCAGGAAATTTAAGACACATCATTCTAGACCTAATTCATTACCCTGTATCAAATTTCGTGCAAATCGAAAGATATATTGGGACCGTTTACATTAAATCGGACGATAATATATATGGGAGCTATATCTAAATCTGAACCGATTTTTCCCAATTTCAATAGGGTTCGTCCTTGGGCCAAATAAGTGACCTATGCCAAATTTCATCCAATTCGGATTATAAATGCGACCTGTTCTTTGTTTACAATTTAACATGGACAGACAGATGGACGGACATACATAAATCGACTTAGAAATTGATTCTATGCATATTCTCAAAAGGAACCATGTGTCTATCTCGTTTCCTTTCGCCTGTTACAAACATATGCACAAATACATAATACCCTGTATTACAGTGTGGTGAAGGGTATAAAAAAGCTTCAACAACAACAACAAGTCAGGTAGATTTGAATGCTGCAGGAAGCAATAAAAACAACAACAATTTTCTTTCGATATGTCCATTGCAATGTTGCCACATTGTGATGTGCTTTCGAGAGGATTCTCCATATTTTGGTGTTCAATATATCGACGCTTCCGAACCATATGCTAAGTTTGAAAAGTGAGTTTTTCAGTAGAAGCTCTCAAAGTATGGAAGTTTCATATATCTTACGGGCCATGCTAAGTACATTTTTGCTTATAACTTTGGTTTGGATTGGCCGATGATTGCCAAAATTTCAGAGAATTAAATTAAGGACCGTAGTATCTAAAAACGTAAAGAACTTTAAAACATGCTAAGTCGACTTAGCATACTATGGTTCGGAGGCGTCGATATGGAAATGCTTTGATTCGTCATCGTAGTAACATAGAAAGGGAGCCTTTTTTATAAAAATTGTCTCAAAACGTTTTAAACATACAGCAAAAACCCTGGTTTGTGGACCTGATTTTTTGATAAAAAAAAACACTCAAAAGTCGAAAAGGGGTTCATTATAGTCCCTCATCGGTCAGGATTGATGAACCAGTCTATTATGCAGACTAAGGGGAAAATATCCTAACTTACTGCTCAAAAATGCTGAAACGGGAAACGTCCAGAGAACATGCTGATTAGGTACACTTGCAAGAAAAAGTATTCGTACCAGGGTGCGGATAATGATTAAAATACGCTTTTTTATCACGAATGCTCACGGCGAGAATTCCAATATTTTCAATTTATCGCGAATGAGAAAGTTACAATGAATGAACAAGCATTTGCAATCTTTCGCGAATGTTCGCATTGTACGAGAATAACTTGTATGCAGAATAGCTTTAACTGGCACAATGTCAGCAGTTAAAGTCGGAAAGAACTTCTTGGAGCCCTTCAATACGGAACGATGATTAAGACAAGGTGATAGTTTGTCCCCGATGACATAGACGAATTTGGGAAGGAGTCTGCCAAAGTGGGACTGACAGTAAATTGCGAGAAGACTATGCTAACCAACGCCCAAGACGTCCAGTAGACTCGGACCAATTGTGGAACTTGAGAACTACAGCTTCGAGGTAGTCAACGATTTTATATACCACGGTACCGCCATAAACAAAACTAATAACATCAGCTTTGAAATCCGAAAGAGAATAGTGTTGGTCAACAGGTGCTACTATAGTATGAGTAAGCAACTCAAAAGTAAAGCCACCTCTCGCCACACCAAACTCACCCTGGTTCCCATGGCATCTGTTGATTGTAGCCTTGGCGCCTTAGCGTTCAAAGCCACCTCCGTATCTTCCTAAGGTTGCACAATATGTGGTTGTATACCATTGAAGAAAAATATTGTAGTCTGTATGGAAAAAAAGTCCGTCACTACAAGAAAAATATGAAGAATGGGTACATGCGCAAGCAGATGAGGCAGCTCATGGAGTGTTTGAAAGACAAATTCTCCGGAACATCTATGGGCCGGTCTGCGTCGACGGTGAATATCGTCGTCGAATGAACCATAAGTTATTCTGTCTATTCTCGGACATTAGACATAGACGGATCGAGCTGCCGCGTCTTCGTTGGCTAGGTCATGTTGTGCGAATGGATGAGGATTTCCCCACTCAAAAGGCATAAAAAAGCGAGCTAGAGTTGGGCAATCTAGTTTATGTAGCGGATCGATCGATCTTTTCATTCTTTTATTTAAGGAACTAGTTCCTTAATGTAGTTCCTTTACTCCATATAGTTCCGACTCCTACTTAGTTCCTTTGGATTTGTATCTTTCAATGTTCTTTTTGTATTTTTTTTTCGCTAACAAAAAAAAAATGAATTGAAATAATTTCTATTTAGTTTAATAAGCGCAAAATATGTTTTTAAATAAATATATTTTAAAATAAAATATATAAATATATTATTAAACCAGTGAGCGGAGCTGTATAGTCGGACGGGGCCGACCATATCATACCCTACACAACTTCCATGAAAATCTAACTTTCTGTGGTTCTATATTCTGAGATTGGGCAATATTTCGTGATACTTGCACACTTTTGGCTGGCTAGAGGTCAACAAATGTTACTAATAATCAGTACAGACTATCTAATTACTTGTCCAGATTCCCTTCACCGTGGGTTGTGTTGTGATGTTCGCCTTTCGACTCGAAAAGTACAAATAATTAAGTTTTCGGTCCACTTCATACGAAAAATCATTATCTGAACATCGCCTAAAATTTTAGGCGTTGTCCTTGACCATAATTGGAACCTCATGGAACATTTCAAAGCTATCAGCGCTATATTTCCGCCCACCAGTGTGATAATAGACTACTAAATAATATATGAATACGTAAGCACCTGTAAATATTTAAGTGTAACTCCCGCATCAGAGTACCTACGACAATATAATTGGTATCAATTTAAAGGTCAACCACTCCTCTTGGATATACTATAAACTTCTCGGGACTATGTCCTTCTGGAGTAAATATATACGCCATAGAATACAAATTTTGTAATTTTTCACACAAAAGTCAGGGTCCATTTGACCCGCTAAATATTGACCGATCTTTATCAAAACTTTATCAAATTAAGTATTGGGTCCATTCCATTCCCTAAATATTAACCGATATTTACCAAAAACAATAGGGGTCTTCATTGGCCAGAACCCATCCTACATGCAGAAGATTGGTCCATAACTGTGGCCTGTATCGTGTTTACAAATTATAATGGACAGACGGACGGACGGACACACATGTCTAGATCGACTCAGCTAGTCGGGATATGACGATCGGTATACTCAAAGGTGGGTCTAGGACCAATATTTCGCGGCGTTACAAACTCTTGGGGCTGCACAAAGCTATAATACCCTGACAACATAGTTGTGTAGGGTATAAACATAAATTGATGAGCGTATGTTTATATAATGTTTACAATGTGACAGCATTTGAACGGGAACGAATGAAGGATGTGGGAATAAAGGAATGAGATCAGTAAAAGGAATGAGAACGAAATCAAAAAAAGAACCATATCATGAAAGGAACTATATTAATTAAAGAGCTGGAACTAGTTCCGATCGTTCCTTTTTCGGAATAGTCCCGATGAATTAGTTTGTTCCGGAACTACCCAACTCTAAAGCGAGCAAAATGATGGTTCACGCAGAACGGGTAGGCCACGAATCCGATGGAAAGATCAAATAGAAGATAACATCTCGGAACATGGTGTTCCAAATTGGTCTTCACAAGCCAGCTAAGTAACTGATTTGGTTCGAGTATATGGGGTCGTCCCAAAAGTATCATATTAAGGTGTAATACGGTAATGGGGTTTATTCTGAACTCAAAATTATCAGTTTATACTCTACAAAGTATAATAATAACTCCAGATTTTCGGTATTATTAATTTTTAGGTATCGAGATATACAACTAGAATGGTTGGGTTCGAAAATAAACAATATCGGTCCATATTTAGTGATATTTTCCATACACAATCCCTGTAATGCACGAGGACTGTTCGGAAAGTTCTTAGCTTAGCACAGAAAGCGCGGTATAAACAGAAAAAAGTTAAAGGTTTTGGGAATGTGCATCTCTGTTTTGAACACATGTTAAATTTTGTTTCGATATGACAATTTTTGTACAATGATCAAAATTTAACATGTGTTCATAAAAGAGATGGAAGTTTCCAAAACACTTAACATTTTCGTGTGTATACCGTGTTTTTTGTGCTAGGCTAAGAAGTTTCCGAACTGCCCTCGTAATGTGATATACAAACATAGAAAGGACACACAGGTTTACATCGAAATAAGCAAAAAAAAAAAAAAAAAAAAAACACAAAAAAAAACTTAAAGCTACGAGTTCAATTTCACTGAAACAATCTGGCAACTCTTCTCAAACCACCACCAATTTTTGCTTTGTGGCCAAAACTTGCTCTTGGGGAAAAAACAGAAAAATGTTATTCATGTCTGACTCAATAATCAAATGTGTGGTACGCCCATGTCGGATATGATGTTAGTTAGTCTAATAAACAGTCATTTATCCTGCCAACCCAAATGCCTGCTGCTGACCGACCCTGAATGTTAGAAATCTCAGTGTACATATTGTACATTGCAACAAAAAAGGTAACAACTACTTTAACATGACTTTCATTGCAGCAAAAAAAGTTAGACCAGAGAATGGACAAATTTAGAAAATGTTGAAGAGATGCCGACAAAGCGGACAACATTTAACTTTTAAATAAAACATGCTTTGGTTGACAGTGGACAGTTGGTTGAATTTGTTTGTGAAACAGACGGAGGGAGAGAGAGAGAGAATGTTCGTGAATGCTGTATGTTTTTTGCATGTTCCTTGGGCGGTAATGAAAACTTAAAACTGTAGTCAGTTTTCGCTTTTTGCTATCTCAGAATAGTACATTTCCAGATTCCAATTGTAAATTTAATGTTTGACCAGTTTATGTGCCAAGGACATCAATGTTCGCCAGGCCTTAGCTCAAGGGGTAAATGTTTCAACAGAGGGTGATTTTATTTTTTTTATCAGCACGATGTATTCAGAAAAATACTGTTGCAATGTTAAACATAAACGAAATACAACCCCGAACAAGTTGAAATACAAAACTTTGCCACTTGAATTTTGTTGCTTGTTTGCAAATTGTCGACAATTACATGGAAGAACTTTTAAAGTTCCAAATTGGAAAATTCTTTTTATTAAAATTAAAATTGTTTTATTAAAAGTATTGGCTCACTAACACACGTGTACATTACAGAAAGAAGGCTTATATAGTTATAAGCTCTAAATCACTCTCAATAGAACAGGCGTGCGATGGATTGCCTGATGCTGTTATAAGCTCACATATCTCCATTTCTCATTATACTTATTAGTAATATGTTTTCATATTTTGCATGACTCATTTCTTGTTTTTTTTTCTGGTGGATGTTGATAATCTATGGATTCTCTTCCTATCTCCTATTCTTTATTGTTATTTTGGTAATTTCCTTTCCTCTATACATTTGTGCGGAAATCCCTTTGGGCAAAATACAACAAACGTGTATTTAAAACCATTTGTTATTCAAGTACAATGGCGCGCACAAACATACATAGTAACGTACATATGTATGTACATACATATGTACTTACAAGTATAAATAATATGTTGAAATATTTTGGGGTGACCAATTTTGTGCAATGCACCGGGAATTTTTTACCGAAATGAGTTAAAGATTTTTGTCAAAAAACCTGGTAAATTTATATTTATAAATTACTAGTCGAGAGGGAAGTTTTGAACGAATATATCTTAAAGGACTAGCAGCGGAAAGTTTTTAGGAATATATTTTCAAAGACTAACCGAATAATAAGTTAGGATATTTTAAAGAAGGACTAGCCCATCTATACAGGGTGAGATAAAAAAAGTCAAACGCCATAATTTTTACATTTTTTTTAAATTTTATTGAATGAAAGCAAAAATGTCGGAAATAGCATCAAATTTTAGAATAAGTTTAGTATTGTTCGAATTGGTCACATTTGCCACGAATTATGGCCTTTAAACGACCAATGAAACCGTTACACGCTGTCCGAATATTGCTCTGTGGTATTTTGGCCCATTACCGGTGAAGCGCTTTGGTATTTTTTAGTGTCAACCTTGCTTTCCAAAATACTCCAGACACAATAGAAATGGAAATGAAGCGAGGAACCTCATTTTGTAAGCATTCTTGGGCCGCGTGTGCTGAGTGCGATGGTGCTGAGTCCTGTTGGAATGTTCAAAGTCTGCGGCCACAATGTTTGCGTGACCAAGACTTTAATACACCCTCCAAAATATTTTCGGAATAATGTTCGGCATTTGTTCTTATGATTTTGGTGGCCATTGTTCGCTGGAAATGAAGCGAGGAACCTCATTTTGTAACCATTCTGGGGCGGCGCGAGCTGAGTGCGATGGTGCTGAGTCCTTTTGGAATGTTCAAGATCTGCGGCCTCAATGTTAGCGTGTCCAAGACTTTAATACACCCTCTAAAATATTTTCGCGATAATGTTCGGCATTTGTTATGATGCCGAGGTCGATTAATACGAACAGAGAGCGACCATTGGCTGTTATGGCGACCCAAACCATGGGCGGCGCTTAAGTTCTGGTGGCCAGCCGAAGGTGCACATTGGAAAATTCTCACCAAATTGCTTTTGTACGCTTGTAAACAATATAATGAGCTGTCACTGGATGAGTGGCTTCGAAATGACAGCAGTCTGAATTTGGTCGCAGTTTTTTCATCTCACCCTGTAGAAATGGATTTAAAAGAATATTTTTTCAGGGACTAGTCGAACTACAGGCTTGGATTTTTAAAGAATAGTTTTTCAAGGACTAGCCAAACTATAGACGTGTGTTTTTATATTCTCCGCCATAAGCTGGATTGTAAATTAAATTTTTAATTCCCTTTCCAACGCTTCGAAATATTCTGAAGTCTTCTTTGACGATTTACCGTTGTCCGTCTTTTGAAAACACTATAGAGCTTGCAATATTTAATATATGTTTTGAAAATTTTGCACATTGATTGGTACTCCTATTAGAATGTTTGGCGCTAAAAATGGGATATATCGGCACATTTTGGTATAAGTCCCTAATCACCGAATTTCGCGCTCGTTATTGTCGCAATCTCGAATTGATTGTAGCAATTTTATATGTTGTATTCTTCCTGTTTGAATCATCCTGGTGGTGGTCTTATCTTCAGCTACTTCCAAAACTACTCTGGTTTGTCTAGGTAGCTGACCTTCTTCAGATCCTATGACGATATTCCCTTGGTATTCGTTTAGCCCGTAATCAACTACATCAGTATGAATGCTTTCCATGCCTAGATGTATATCGACATCTTGTCCCAGAGGCTAACTTCTGTATCGTTGGACGTCTCCTCTCTAGATCCTTCCTGAACAGCCAATTAGGTACAGCGACGAAAGCACATTGCTATGCTGATTTAAAGACACCGAGTATAGGTGTTCTACGATAGGACCAGACAGCATAAACATAAGTATAGGTTAAACTGCTCCCGGGATATCACTCTAACATGGGGGACTCACTGCTTTAATCTACGTGGATTTCACACATATGATTGATTATTCAACGTTTCAAACTTGGACAGGGAGAAGTATTCTCGACATCCTCGACTTATATGTGTGGAGATGGTGTGGGTTGTACTTGTCATTCTTTCCTGCCTATCGACAAATTGAGGATACTCAATTCCCGGCTCATCCAGATGTTTCAGCATTACCATTGAGATTTTGTCGGGACCTAACGGTTTATTTAGATTTAGAGCTTCAGGTAACACTTGCAACATCACCCATTTTTACGGGAAAAGATCTTATACAACGTCAAGGAAGTGGACGGAAGAAGTGACTTGATCGAAACCCGCGTCGCAGTGGCCGAAAATCGCTCGTGAACTGAACATATGGCAATATTCTATCAATCCGATGGACCATTGTGTGTCTGCCGCTTCGCCGGAAATGGGCCAAAATCCGGCAGTGCAACATTCGGGCAACGTGTGAGGCCGTTGAAAGCCATAATTCGTGCCAAAGGTGATCAATTCGAACAAATCAAAACTTATTCTAAAATTAGATGCAATTTCCGAAATTTTTAGCTTTTATTCAATAAGATTTAAAATAAGAATGTAAAAATTATGGCGTTTAACTTCGCTGCAGTTTTTTTTCTCACCCTGTATAGTCCATAGAATGCAAAATTTGCCACTATGCACACAAAAGTCTGGGTCCATTTGACCCGCTAAATATTGAGCCATCTTTATGCCTGGTCCCCTTCTTCATGTAAAATTCGGATTATAATTGTGGTCTCTAGAGCGACCAGAAAAAAAAGACAATAATAAAATTTTTGGTCCATTTCATTCCCTGAATATTAACGGACCATTACCAAAAGTATAGTGGTCTTTTTTGGCCAGAACCAATCCTACATGCAACATTTCGTTACGATTGATCCTATGTATCGTGTTTACAAATTATAAAGGACAGACGGTTGGACACACATGTCTAAATCGACCCAGCTAGTTGAGATTTGACGATCGGTATACTTAAAGGTGGGTCTAGGACCAATATTTTGGGGCTGCACAAAGCTATAATACCCTGACAACATAATTGTGTAGGTTATAAATAATATAATTGGTGTTATTTTGAGTTTCTACATTTGCCAATTTTTAATAATAATCCATGTGTAAACTCATTATTTACATACTTTATATTGTCCGCCCAATCTGACTTTAGTTCTTTCCTTACTGGATTTTTGGTTGCATTTATAAAATTGTCTATTGAAAATTGAGAGTTATTTTCCGACATGTGCCGGCACTTTATTAGTACTGGTGCTGCGATTCAATAACCTGGTCACCCCAAAAGAAAAACTGCAAAGCCAAGTGGTAGCCCACACGTGCCAATGTTGCGCTCAGTTTTTGGGTTTGTTATCCTCGCAAACATTCGCAATATGTTTTGTCTTTGGCTATTCAAAAGAAAATATGCCGATGTTCATTGTTATCATTTCTAGTTGTTGTTCTTCTTGTTGCTATACTTCTAACCTCATATACTATAGTATAGTATGTATATATGTATGTATGCATTCATACACACATACATCTATATTTTTGTTTGTATAAGAGAATTTGTGTATATATATATATATATATATATATGATGTTTGCGGTTGTTAGCCCCCGGTATGTTTGGTTGTTGGGCCATTACAATAATAATAACAATGTGCTGCCTGCCTGGTCATAATTTTAACAACAACAACGACGACAAGACAACTTATGTGCACATGTTCAAACATGTATATTGCATTTTTATGTATGTTTTTATAAAATTAATAACAATACCATGGGCCACATAATATAGCAATGCATTAAAAGATAATGTGAAAATAATTAATAGTATGTGGAGCTTGTTGTTGTTGTTATTATTTTATGTAATTGTTTGACAATGTCATATATTTTGCACTACATGCATAGTGCATATGCACATATATATAAATATATACCCTGAACGAAGTTCAGCTCATTGTAATTGGAAAAACCAAATTTATTCATGTCAGCAATGTAAACACTACTCTTTGTTGATTGTCGACTTTAATAAAGGTACTCTCTGTCTGCTACATGCATCCCATCCCTGCATTGTTTACATTACTCTTTCCATAGCTATCTCTGTCATCGTTTTTAATGGCCCTCTGAGAGTGCAGCTAAATATTGGCGCCAAATCAGCTAATGTAAAATGAAATGCTGACATCGTTATTGTTTATTGACACACGTAAACGTCAAACGCACACGCCACCCACACCCACACATGCACATAAACACTGCACCATATTTGCAGATTCGTCATATTGTCATTGGCAATGTGTGCGTATGTGTGTCAGATGTTTCACAAATATTTTTTGTTATACTCGGAAGTTCATGGTTTCCGTTTCCTAGGTTTTCATGTTTTTTTTCCTTTTTAAGCCTTGTTAGTGATTTTGTAATGAAATTGTTGTTGGATTTTTTGGAATAGTTTTTATGATACTTTTTCAGATATATTTATTTTGTGGTTTATGTTTGTGTGTAGGAATTTTGTGATTTATTTTGTATTACATAATATCAAGGTAAAGTGTTCAATATTTGCACTCAATATAGCTCGGTTATAATTTAGAGATTTTTAATTGGCAAAAACTAGGATCATAGATTTATTTACAAAATTTTTTTCAATGCTTAGTCAAGCTATAATCGTGGTTTTATAATGTGCTATCGTTTCAAAAATTAGCTGAGCAATTAACGTGGATTTTTATACCACAATGCGGTACAGTAACAGGCAAAAGGAATCGAGATAGATCCTTTTAAGAATATGCATAGAATCACTTTCTGAGTCGATTTATGCATGTCCATATGTCCGTCCGTTTACCCATGTTAAATTGTAAACAAAGCAAAGGTCCATTCATTATCCGAATAAGATGAAATTTTGTCGTAGATCATTTATTTGCCCCAAGGACGAACCCTATTGAAATTGGTGAAAATCGGTTCAGATTTAGATATAGTTTCCGTACATTTTCGTCCGATTTTTAGCTAATGGTGCACCAAAGAGTCAAATCTAGGCCGATTGGCACGAAATTTTTCACAACGTATTGAAGTTGGGATAGTCTAACGAGTGCCAAGTTTTATTGAAATCGGTTAAGATTTAGATATAGCTTCCATGTCAAATTTAGTCCGAGCGATCCCCCGGAA